>NC_091292.1:98336771-98359271 GCF_038502225.1 Cherax quadricarinatus
CTACCACCACCACTACCACCAACAACAAACACCACCACTACCACCACCAACAAACACCACCACTACCACCACCACTACCACCACCACTACCACCACCAACAAACACCACCACTACCACCACCACTACCACCACCAACAAACACCACCACTACCACCACCACTACCACCACCAACAAACACCACCACTACCACCACCAACAAACACCACCACTACCACCACCAACAAACACCACCACTACCACCACCACTACCACCACCAACAAACACCACCACTACCACCACCAACAAACACCACCACTACCACCACCACTACCAACACCAACAAACACCACCACTACCACCACCAACAAACACCACCACTACCACCACCACTACCACCACCAACAAACACCACCACTACCACCACCACTACCAACACCAACAAACACCACCACTACCACCAACAACAAACACCACCACTACCACCACCACTACCACCACCAACAAACACCACCACTACCACCACCACTACCACCAACAACAAACACCACCACTACCACCACCAACAAACACCACCACTACCACCACCACTACCACCACCAACAAACACTACTGTCATCACCTGTAAAGACTCTTCTTCCACAAACTTGTAGAGTCGAGGATTTAAGTCTTATCGAGTGTTATCCAGTTCGAACCCTCCTTAACGATAATGCTGAAACTCTCAGCTTGCTCGCTTATATATATATATATATATATATATATATATATATATATATATATATATATATATATATATATATATATATATATATATATATATATATATATATATATATATATATAGATCGTGCCATATGAGTGTGAAACAGAAACCTGTAACTGTTTTACACAATGGTAGGACTTCTCTATCTTTTTTATTTTGTCTCATAAATACGCAAGATAAGAGGCGTATCTTCCTGCCTCTACTTACATTTACTTTATACTACACCTGCAGTTGTTCATGTGTGTGTGTAGATACACTCATCTGCGTTTTCTTCTAATGTCTTAATAGTTCTTGTTCTTATGGTGTTTCCGCTCATCTCCATGAGGAAGTGGATGAGAATCCTTCCTCCGTCAGTCATGCGTGTTGTAAAGGCGACTAAAATATAGTGAGCCAAGAACTAACAGCCTGTTTTCCCTTTTAAATTACTAAAAGAACGAAAAAGCAGTTGTTTAAGGTCGGTAGTCTGATTGTGCGTGATTGTAGTACCAATGTGAAGGAAGACTTGATTGTGAATGTTATGAATGAAAGGAAGTTGGATTTCATAGCTCTAAGCAAAACGAAGCTTAAGGGGGTAGGAGAATATCAGTGGGAGGTGTAAATGGGATTAGACCAGATGTATCTGAAAGAATTAGATCTAAAGAATGAGTAGAGGTAATATTATAATATCACTTATGTAAAGAAAATGAGACTATATGTGTATAAATTCAAGAATTATGTGGATTAAAAGTGGGATGAGAAACTTGGGTAATAGTCATTGTTTATGAAACTGAGGAAGAGAGAAGGGTAGAGAGCTAGAGTGTGTGTGTGTGTGTGTGTGTGTGTGTGTGTGTGTGTGTGTGTTAGTTACCATTTTGTCCTAGGCACATGTCAATTAGACACTTGGCCTGTTGTATATAAGAGTGTGTGTGTGTGTGTGTGTGTGTGTGTGTGTGTGTGTGTGTGTGTGTGTGTGTGTGTGTGTGTATGTACGTACTCGCCTAGTTGAGGTTGCAGGGGTCGTGTGTGTGTGTGTGTGTGTGTGTGTGTGTGTGTGTGTGTGTACTCACCTATTTGTGGTTGCAGGGGTCGAGTCTTAGCTCCTGTGTGTGTGTGTGTGTGTGTGTGTGTGTGTGTGTGTGTGTGTGTGTGCGTGTGTGTGTGCGCGCAGGTTGTGTGTGTGTGTGTGTGTGTGTGTGTTCGTGGGAGGTGTTAAGTGAGTGGTGAAGGAATTGAACCAAGTAAGAAAATAATTGTGGTGAACCTAATCGGTAAAGTGGGAGACACTGTTGTAAAGTGCGTAGCCACGAGTAGAGAATAATGTAGTGGGCCTTTGAGTTTTGTATAGAAAGTGACTCAGTAATAAGTAATACATATTTTAGGAAAAACGATGAATATATTCAAGAGAGATGCGGTTTAGAGCATGATGATACATGTACTATGTATTAGTAGATCAAAGACTGAAGAATAGGCTTCAGGATATGCATGTTTTTTCAAGGGTCGACAGATCATAGGTGGTATCCAGAGGGAGAGTAGAAGGTAGACTGGATACAAGGAGAATACTCTCAGTTTGTAAAAAGGAAGTGAAACGTTTTTAATTTAAATGAAGGGATAGGGTAAGATACAAACAACTATTGGGAGAATGGTGGGCTAGAGAGAGTACCATCACCACTAGCACCACCGGAACTACCACCACTGCTAGAGCCACCACCACCGTCACCACCATCACTAAAACACAATCACCACCATCGTATCACTGTGTAAAACTTTTCTCTTGTTCCACGCTGGGAGATTTATATATTTGTCATTGGAAAGTTTGCCACCGGGCTCGTGATGCTGCAGTTCTCACTTCCCTGATGTGATCTCCAGAGATGCTGAGATTCTCACCCTCTTGATGTGATCTCCATGAATGCTACGATCCTCACTTCCTTGCCGTGATCTCTCTGCTGACGAGACCAGACCATCCTCAGGCCTCCAACTGGAAGAATTCTCCACCTAAGGCGCAGTTTTGATTAATTAACATTAAATATAAGCTGACTTCCTTTTGTGATATGGGAGTACAAATGAGAAGGAAATATTGCCAGGTTATGTTCCGCACTGTGTAGAACTTTATCAAGTCCTGTTTCGCTCTCTATAGAGCTTTTATCAAGTCTTGTTTCACTCTGTGAAGAGCTTTATCATGTTTCATTCTGTATGGAGCTTTATCAAGTCATGTTTCGCACCGTGTAGAGCATTATCAAGTCATGTACTGAGACAAACATGACCACAGTGCACCCTTCTTCCTACTGTGTGAGTGATGACGCTCAAGGAGAGCCTTCATGAAGAGCCTTCATGGTGCTCTGCTGTTGGTAGAGAGCTCCCGATCCACTCAATCAGAGCTCCCCTCACCCCTCCACGGATCAAACTTCCCACTCCCCAGGCTCTGCCTGACCTTCACCTCTGCCTAGTCCATCAGGCAATACATGACTTTTTATGTATTACATGTGTTCTACCACTGCCACCCAGCCATCGCACCACCACCACAGCACCACCACTACAGTGCAGCACCACCACAGCACCAGCACAACATCACCACTACAGTGCAGTGCCACCAGAGCATCCCCACTACTGTGCAACACCAATTCAGTACCAGCACAACACCATCACAGCATCACCACGACAGTGCAGCACCAACACAGCACCAACACATCACCAGCACAGCACCAGCACAACACTAGCACAGCACCAGCACAGCGCCACCACGACAGTGCAGCATCAACACAGCAACACAACACCCACCTCCATCGTGTGTTGCTGTGAATCATGGCACGATTCTTCCCTTATCTCGTTCGTATTGTGCCAAAGCTGTCCCCTCGGGGAGTCTCCTCTCTCTCTCTCTCTCTCTCTCTCTCTCTCTCTCTCTCTCTCTCTCTCTCTCTCTCTCTCTCTCTATCTATCTATCTATCTATCTCTCTCGTGTATCACAAAGATTTCCTCTCGCTATGGCCAAGTGTAATACGAAGCCTCATCTGTATTACTGTGAATTCTCTTGTGTGTTGATGTTAAGCCACCTGTGTATTGATGTTAAGCCATCTGTGTATTGATGTTAAGCCATCTGTGTATTGATGTTAAGCCACCTGTGTATTGATGTTAATCCACCTGTGTATTTGTGGCATGCAAAGAGTACGTAACCTTTATTCGGCGAATGTATACACCCTCATTTACAGGCTATCTCCCTCAACCAGCGAACCAGGTTACTGAGAGTTAATGATGGGGCCCCGTCGTTCAACTAGTGACCAGGTTCCAGCCAATAATAAGATGGTTTTGGCAATCGCAGAGGTTATGTGGGTACCACTCACCTGTCTGCCCTTGTCATTCCCATTCTAGAGCTGGTTGAAGAACGGTCTGCTATCTTGTGGCTTCTATTCTGCCTTGCTTACCGTGGAGTGCACTAATACCTATCACTGTACTTAGTGTACATATTGCTGTTCTAAATTGGTGACGGATAATATAAGTCAAAACTTTTCTGCTGTGTTTATTTTGCTCTCATTACACCCAGGATAACAGGCCATTTGGACTCCTGGGTTGTAATAGTATTGATGCTAAGCCACCTGTGTATTGATGCTATGCCACCTGTGTATTGATGCTAAGCCACCTGTGTATTGATGCTAAGCCACCTGTGTATTGATGTTAAGCCACCTGTGTATTGATGTTATGCCACCTGTGTATTGATGCTATGCCACCTGTGTATTGATGCTATGCCACCTGTGTATTGATGCTAAGCCACCTGTGTATTGATGCTAAGCCACCTGTGTATTGATGTTAAGCCACCTGTGTATTGATGTTATGCCACCTGTGTATTGATGCTATGCCACCTGTGTATTGATGCTATGCCACCTGTGTATTGATGCTAAGCCACCTGTGTATTGATGCTATGCCACCTGTGTTTTGATGCTAAGCCACCTGTGTATTGATGCTAAGCCACCTGTGTATTGATGTTAAGCCACCTGTGTATTGATGTTATGCCACCTGTGTATTGATGTTATGCCACCTGTGTATTGATGTTAAGCCACCTGTGTACTGATGTTATGCCACCTGTGTATTGATGCTAAGCCACCTGTGTATTGATGTTATGCCACCTGTGTATTGATGTTATGCCACCTGTGCATTGATGTTATGCCACCTGTGTATTGATGTTATGACACCTGTGTATTGATGTTATGCCACCTGTGTATTGATGTTAAGCCACCTGTGTATTGATGTTATGCCACCTGTGTATTGATGCTAAGCCACCTGTGTATTGACGTTATGCCACCTGTGTATTGATGTTAAGCCACCTGTGTATTGATGTTATGCCACCTGTGTATTGATGCTAAGCCACCTGTGTATTGATGTTATGCCACCTGTGTATTGATGTTATGCCACCTGTGTATTGATGTTATGCCACCTGTGTATTGATGCTAAGCCACCTGTGTATTGATGTTAAGCCACCTGTGTATTGATGTTAAGCCACCTGTGTATTGATGTTATGCCACCTGTGTATTGATGTTAAGCCACCTGTGTATTGATGTTATGCCACCTGTGTATTGATGTTATGCCACCTGTGTATTGATGTTATGCCACCTGTGTATTGATGTTATGCCACCTGTGTATTGACGTTATGCCACCTGTGTATTGATGTTATGCCACCTGTGTATTGATGTTATGCCACCTGTGTATTGATGTTATGCCACCTGTGTATTGATGTTATGCCACCTGTGTATTGATGCTAAGCCACCTGTGTATTGATGTTAAGCCACCTGTGTATTGATGTTAAGCCACCTGTGTATTGATGCTAAGCCACCTGTGTATTGATGCTAAGCCACCTGTGTATTGATGCTAAGCCACCTGTGTATTGATGTTAAGCCACTTGTGTATTGATGTTAAGCCACCTGTGTATTGATACTAAGCCACCTGTGTATTGATGTTAAGCCACCTGTGTATTGATGTTAAGCCACCTGTGTATTGATGCTAAGCCACCTGTGTATTGATGCTAAGCCACCTGTGTATTTATGTGAAGTCTCCTAAGTACTGATGTGAAATAGCGAGACTGAATCACAGTGTAAGAGAGTCTAGCTCACAAGGAGTAAATGGAGTGTAGGCAGCCTGAGTGCCAGCCTCCACTTCAGTGCCACGCTCAGGCACAGCTGTGAGGTCTGATCCTGGCCATATCGGATTAGCTGAATTTGATTTGGCCGAAATAAAATGTTGTCGGTGGCAAAGGTGGAGGATTACTAACGCTGGAAAAAGAGTGCCAAGTCAAATGTTGTAGGATTTAATCAATTGAGTATTGGAGCTTTTGGTAGTTACGTATTCTGACCAGCTTGTTACAATTGTGCAGTCCCCACGTGTGTGTGTGTGTGTGTGTGTGTGTGTGTGTGTGTGTGTGTGTGTGTCAGTGTGTGTGTTTGTGGAAGATTCGCTCGTAACTGGTCTGTATATCTACCCAGACTAGCTGGAAGGCTCCAGGACACATTCCATGTTGATCTTGCACACACTGTGTTTTCTGGCGTAGTTTCTAGTGTTCTTTGCGTAGGTGTACCCAGGTATCACCACACATGTCTGACTATCCGTCCGATAGTTCCCATGCCTGTCTGATGCATCTGTCTAGGAGTATAAGTGTTAGAATGTCTGCCTGACAGTGCGTCTGACTGACTGTCCACCTCACTGTAAACATATTTTTTTTCCGTCTGTTTATTCCTGTATATCCGTCCGTCCGTCCGTCTGGCCGTCCGTCCGTCCATCTGGCGGACGGACCCTCATCAACGTATTTATTTAAGAGACATAAAATTCAGTCGGCAGCGCCTAAAAATCAGTTGGAAATTTTGGGATTTTGCGAAGGATCGATGAAGAATCACTTTCCTGAAATTAATTAAGAAATTAATGGAAACTCAATCTAAAAGAAAGAAAGGAATCAGTATATTTTTTCTATTGTTTTTTGGCTGAGTCGACGTGAAGTGTGTAGTGGTGGTGATGGGAGGAGGCAGTGTGTAGTGGTGGTGATGGGAGGAGGCAGTGTGTAGTGGTGGTGATGGGAGGAGGCAGTGTGTAGTGGTGGTGATGGGAGGAGGCAGTGTGTAGTGGTGGTGATGGGAGGAGGCAGTGTGTAGTGGTGGTGATGGGAGGAGGCAGTGTGTAGTGGTGGTGATGGGAGGAGGCAGTGTGTAGTGGTGGTGATGGGAGGAGGCAGTGTGTAGTGGTGGTGATGGGAGGAGGAAGTGTGTAGTGGTGGTGATGGGAGGAGGCAGTGTGTGGTGGTGGTGATGGGAGGAGGCAGTGTGTAGTGGTGGTGATGGGAGGAGGTAGTGTGTGGTGGTGGTGATGGGAGGATGCAGTGTGTGGTGGTGGTGATGGGAGGAGGCAGTGTGTAGTGGTGGTGATGGGAGGAGGCAGTGTGTAGTGGTGGTGATGGGAGGAGGAAGTGTGTAGTGGTGGTGATGGGAGGAGGCAGTGTGTAGTGGTGGTGATGGGATGAGGCAGTGTGTAGCGGTGGTGATGGGAGGAAGCAGTGTGTAGTGGTGGTGATGGGAGGAGGCAGTGTGTAGTTGTGGTGATGGGAGGAGGCAGTGTGTATTGGTGCCGATGGGAGGAGGCAGTGTGTAGTGGTGCTGATGGGAGGAGGAAGTGTGTAGTGGTGGTGATGGGAGGAGGCAGTGTGTAGTGGTGGTGATGGGAGGAGGCAGTGTGTAGTGGTGGTGATGGGAGGAGGAAGTGTGTAGTGGTGGTGATGGTAGGAGGCAGTGTGTAGTGGTGGTGATGGGAGGAGGCAGTGTGTAGTGGTGGTGATGGGAGGAGGCAGTGTGTAGTGGTGGTGATGGGAGGAGGCAGTGTGTAGTGGTGGTGATGGGAGGAGGCAGTGTGTAGTGGTGGTGATGGGAGGAGGCAGTGTGTAGTGGTGGTGATGGGAGGAGGCAGTGTGTAGTGGTCGTGATGGGAGGAGGCAGTGTGTAGTGGTGGTGATGGGAGGAGGCAGTGTGTAGTGGTGGTGATGGGAGGAGGCAGTGTGTAGTGGTGGTGATGGGAGGAGGCAGTGTGTAGTGGTGGTGATGGGAGGAGGCAGTGTGTAGTGGTGGTGATGGAAGGAGGCAGTGTGTAGTGGTGGTGATGGGAGGAGGCAGTGTGTAGTGGTGGTGATGGGAGGAGGCAGTGTGTAGTGGTGGTGATGGGAGGAGGCAGTGTGTAGTGGTGGTGATGGGAGGAGGCAGTGTGTAGTGGTGGTGATGGGAGGAGGCAGTGTGTAGTGGTGGTGATGGGAGGAGGCAGTGTGTAGTGGTGGTGATGGGAGGAGGCAGTGTGTAGTGGTGGTGATGGGAGGAGGCAGTGTGTAGTGCTGGTGATGGGAGGAGGCAGTGTGTGGTGCTGGTGATGGGACGAGGCAGTGTGTAGTGGTGGTGATGGGAGGAGGCAGTGTGTGGTGGTGGTGATGGGAGGAGGCAGTGTGTAGTGGTGGTGATGGGAGGAGGCAGTGTGTAGTGGTGGTGATGGGAGGAGGCAGAGTGTAGTGGTGGTGATGGGAGGAGGCAGTGTGTGGTGCTGGTGATGGGAGGAGGCAGTGTGTAGTGGTGGTGATGGGAGGAGGCAGTGTGTGGTGGTGGTGATGGGAGGAGGCAGTGTGTAGTGGTGGTGATGGGAGGAGGCAGTGTGTAGTGGTGGTGATGGGAGGAGGCAGTGTGTAGTGGTGTTGATGGGAGGAGGCAGTGTGTAGTGGTGGTGATGGGAGGAGGCAGTGTGTAGTGGTGGTGATGGGAGGAGGCAGTGTGTAGTGGTGATGGGAGGAGGCAGTGTGTAGTGGTGGTGATGGGAGGAGGCAGTGTGTAGTGGTGGTGATGGGAGGAGGCAGTGTGTAGTGCTGGTGATGGGAGGAGGCAGTGTGTAGTGCTTGTGATGGGAGGAGGCAGTGTGTAGTGGTGGTGATGGGAGGAGGCAGTGTGTAGTGGTGGTGATGGGAGGAGGCAGTGTGTATTGGTGGTGATGGGAGGAGGCAGTGTGTAGTGGTGGTGATGGGAGGAGGCAGTGTGTAGTGGTGGTGATGGGAGGAGGCAGTGTGTAGTGCTTGTGATGGGAGGAGGCAGTGTGTAGTGCTTGTGATGGGAGGAGGCAGTGTGTAGTGGTGGTGATGGGAGGAGGCAGTGTGTATTGGTGGTGATGGGAGGAGGCAGTGTGTAGTGGTGGTGATGGGAGGAGGCAGTGTGTAGTGCTTGTGATGGGAGGACGCAGTGTGTAGTGCTTGTGATGGGAGGAGGCAGTGTGTAGTGGTGGTGATGGGAGGAGGCAGTGTGTGGTGGTGGTGATGGGAGGAGGCAGTGTGTATTGGTGGTGATGTGAGGAGGCAGTGTGTAGTGGTGGTGATGGGAGGAGGCAGTGTGTAGTGCTTGTGATGGGAGGACGCAGTGTGTAGTGCTTGTGATGGGAGGAGGCAGTGTGTAGTGGTGGTGATGGGAGGAGGCAGTGTGTGGTGGTGGTGATGGGAGGAGGCAGTGTGTAGTGGTGGTGATGGGAGGAGGCAGTGTGTAGTGGTGGTGATGGGAGGAGGCAGTGTGTAGTGGTGTTGATGGGAGGAGGCAGTGTGTAGTGGTGGTGATGGGAGGAGGCAGTGTGTAGTGGTGGTGATGGGAGGAGGCAGTGTGTAGTGGTGATGGGAGGAGGCAGTGTGTAGTGGTGGTGATGGGAGGAGGCAGTGTGTAGTGGTGGTGATGGGAGGAGGCAGTGTGTAGTGCTGGTGATGGGAGGAGGCAGTGTGTAGTGCTTGTGATGGGAGGAGGCAGTGTGTAGTGGTGGTGATGGGAGGAGGCAGTGTGTAGTGGTGGTGATGGGAGGAGGCTGTGTGTATTGGTGGTGATGGGAGGAGGCAGTGTGTAGTGGTGGTGATGGGAGGAGGCAGTGTGTAGTGGAGGTGATGGGAGGAGGCAGTGTGTGGTGCTGGTGATGGGAGGAGGCAGTGTGTAGTGGTGGTGATGGGAGGAGGCAGTGTGTGATGGTGGTGATGGGAGGAGGCAGTGTGTAGTGGTGGTGATGGGAGGAGGCAGTGTGTGGGGGTGGTGATGGGATGAGGCAGTGTGTAGTGGTGGTGATGGGAGGAGGCAGTGTGTAGTGGTGGTGATGGGAGGAGGCAGAGTGTAGTGGTGGTGATGGGAGGAGGCAGTGTGTGGTGCTGGTGATGGGAGGAGGCAGTGTGTAGTGGTGGTGATGGGAGGAGGCAGTGTGTAGTGGTGGTGATGGGAGGAGGCAGTGTGTAGTGGTGGTGATGGGAGGAGGCAGTGTGTAGTGGTGGTGATGGGAGGAGGCAGTGTGTAGTGGTGGTGATGGGAGGAGGCAGTGTGTAGTGGTGGTGATGGGAGGAGGCAGTGTGTAGTGGTGGTGATGGGAGGAGGCAGTGTGTAGTGGTGGTGATGGGAGGAGGCAGTGTGTAGTGGTGGTGATGGGAGGAGGAAGTGTGTAGTGGTGGTGATGGGAGGAGGCAGTGTGTAGTGGTGGTGATGGGAGGAGGCAGTGTGTAGTGGTGGTGATGGGAGGAGGCAGTGTGTAGTGGTGGTGATGGGAGGAGGCAGTGTGTAGTGGTGGTGATGGGAGGAGGCAGTGTGTAGTGGTGGTGATGGGAGGAGGAAGTGTGTAGTGGTGGTGATGGGAGGAGGCAGTGTGTAGTGGTGGTGATGGGAGGAGGCAGTGTGTAGTGGTGGTGATGGGAGGAGGAAGTGTGTAGTGGTGGTGATGGTAGGAGGCAGTGTGTAGTGGTGGTGATGGGAGGAGACAGTGTGTAGTGCTGGTGATGGGAAGAGACAGTGTGTGGTGGTGGTGATGGGAGGAGGCAGTGTGTGGTGATGGTGATGGGAGGAGGCAGTGTATAGTGGTGGTGATGGGAGGAGGCAGTGAGTAGTGGTGGAGATGGGAGGAGGCAGTGTGTAGTGGTCGTCATGGGAGGAGGCACTGTGTAGTGGTGGTGATGGGATGAGGCAGTGTGTAGTAGTGGTGTTGGGAGGAGGCAGTGTGTAGTGGTGGTGATGGGAGGAGGCAGTGTGTAGTGGTGGTGATGGGAGGAGGCGGTGTGTAGTGCTGGTCATGGAAGGAGGCAGCGTTTAGTGCTGGTGATGGGAGGAGGCAGTGTGTAGTGGTGGTGATGGGAGGAGGCAGTGTGTAGTGGTGGTGATGGGAGGAGGCAGTGTGTAGTGGTGGTGATGGGAGGAGGCAGTGTGTAGTGGTGGTGATGGGAGGAGGCAGTGTGTAGTGGTGGTGATGGGAGGAGGCAGTGTGTAGTGGTGGTGATGGGAGGAGGCAGTGTGTAGTGGTGGTGATGGGAGGAGGCAGTGTGTAGTGGTGGTGATGGGAGGAGGCAGTGTGTAGTGGTGGTGATGGGAGGAGGCAGTGTGTAGTGGTGGTGATGGGAGGAGGAAGTGTGTAGTGGTGGTGATGGGAGGAGGCAGTGTGTAGTGGTGGTGATGGGAGGAGGCAGTGTGTAGTGGTGGTGATGGGAGGAGGCAGTGTGTAGTGGTGGTGATGGGAGGAGGCAGTGGTTAGTCGTGGTGATGGGAGGAGGCAGTTTGTAGTGGTGGTGATGGGAGGATGCAGTGTGTAGTGGTGGTGATGGGAGGAGGCAGTGTGTAGTGGTGGTGATGGGAGGAGGCAGTGTGTGGTGCTGGTGATGGGAGGAGAAAGTGTGTGGTGCTGGTGATGGGAGGAGGCAGTGTGTAGTGCTGGTGATTGGAGGAGGCAGTGTGTAGTGCTGGTGATGGGAGGAGGCAGTGTGCGGTGCTGGTGATGGGAGGACAAAGTGTGTGGTGCTGGTGATGGGAGGAGGCAGTGTGTAGTGCTGGTGATGGGAGGAGGCAGTGTGTAGTGCTGGTGATGGGAGGAAGCAGTGTGTAGTGCTGGTGATGGGAGGAAGCAGTGTTTAGTGCTGGTGATCGGAGGAGGCATTGTGTAGTGGTGGTGATGGGAGGAAGCAGTGTGTAATGCTGGTGATGGGAGGAGGCAGTGTGTAGTGGTGGTGATGGGAGGAGGCAGTGTGTAGTGCTTGTGTTGGGAGTAAGCAGTGTGTAGTGCTGGAGATGGGAGGAGGTAGTGTGTAGTGCTGGTGATGGGAGGAGGCAGTGTGTAGTGCTGGTGATGGGAGGAGACAGTGTGTAGTGCTGGTGATGGGAGGAAGCAGTGTGTAGTGCTGGTGATGGGAGGAGACAGTGTGTAGTGCTGCTGATGGGAGGAGGCAGTGTGTAGTGGTGGTGATGGGAGGAGGCGGTGTGTAGTGCTGGTCATGGGAAGAAATAGTGTGTAGTGCTGGTGATGGGAGGAAACAGTGTGTAGTGCTGGTGATG
The DNA here is from genome assembly GCF_038502225.1 of Cherax quadricarinatus. Classification (NCBI taxonomy): domain Eukaryota; kingdom Metazoa; phylum Arthropoda; class Malacostraca; order Decapoda; family Parastacidae; genus Cherax; species Cherax quadricarinatus. The sequence goes on from NC_091292.1 coordinate 98,348,814, forward strand.
GGAGGGGACAGTGTGTAGTGCTGGTGATGGGAAGAGACAGTGTGTAGTGCTGGTGATGGGAGGAAATAGTGTGTAGTGCTGGTGATGGGAGGAAACAGTGTGTAGTGCTGGTGATGGGAGGGGACAGTGTGTAGTGCTAGTGATGGGAAGGGACAGTGTGTAGTGCTGGTGATGGGAGGAAACAGTGTGTAGTGCTGGTGATGGGAGGAAACAGTGTGTAGTGCTGGTGATGGGAGGGGACAGTGTGTAGTGCTGGTGATGGGAAGAGACAGTGTGTAGTGCTGGTGATGGGAGGGGACAGTGTGTAGTGCTGGTGATGGGAGGGGACAGTGTGTAGTGCTGGTGATGGGAGGGGACAGTGTGTAGTGCTGGTGATGGGAAGAGACAGTGTGTAGTGCTGGTGATGGGAGGGGACTTTGTGTAGTGCTGGTGATGGGAAGAGACAGTGTGTAGTGCTGGTGATGGGAGGGAACAGTGTGTAGTGCTGGTGATGGGAGGAAACAGTGTGTAGTGCTGGTGATGGGAAGAGACAGTGTGTAGTGCTGGTGATGGGAAGAGACAGTGTGTAGTGCTGGTGATGGGAGGGGACAGTGTGTAGTGCTGGTGATGGGAGGGGACAGTGTGTAGTGCTGGTGATGGGAGGGGACAGTGTGTAGTGCTGGTGATGGGAGGGGACAGTGTGTAGTGCTGGTGATGGGAGGGAACAGTGTGTAGTGCTGGTGATGGGAGGGGACAGTGTGTAGTGCTGGTGATGGGAGGGGACAGTGTGTAGTGCTGGTGATGGGAGGGGACAGTGTGTAGTGCTTGTGATGGGAGGGGACAGTGTGTAGTGCTGGTGATGGGAGGGGACAGTGTGTAGTGCTGGTGATGGGAGGGGACAGTGTGTAGTGCTGGTGATGGGAGGGGACAGTGTGTAGTGCTGGTGATGGGAGGGAACAGTGTGTAGTGCTGGTGATGGGAGGGGACAGTGTGTAGTGCTGGTGATGGGAGGGAACAGTGTGTAGTGCTGGTGATGGGAGGGGACAGTGTGTAGTGCTGGTGATGGGAGGGGACAGTGTGTAGTGCTGGTGATGGGAGGGGACAGTGTGTAGTGCTGGTGATGGGAGGGGACAGTGTGTAGTGCTGGTGATGGGAGGGGACAGTGTGTAGTGCTGGTGATGGGAGGGGACAGTGTGTAGTGCTGGTGATGGGAGGGGACAGTGTGTAGTGCTGGTGATGGGAAGGGACAATGTGTAGTGCTGGTGATGGGAGGGGACAGTGTGTAGTGCTGGTGATGGGAGGGAACAGTCTGTGGTGCTTGTGATGGGAGGGAACAGTGTGTAGTGCTGGTGATGGGAGGGAACAGTGTGTAGTGCTGGTGATGGGAAGGGACAGTGTGTAGTGCTGGTGATGGGAGGGGACAGTGTGTAGTGCTGGTGATGGGAGGGAACAGTCTGTGGTGCTTGTGATGGGAGGGAACAGTGTGTAGTGCTGGTGATGGGAGGGAACAGTGTGTAGTGCTGGTGATTGGAGGGGACAGTGTGTAGTGCTGGTGATGGGAGGGAACAGTGTGTAGTGGTGGTGATGGGAGGGGACAGTGTGTAGTGCTGGTGATGGGAGGGGACAGTGTGTAGTGCTGGTGATGGGAGGGAACAGTGTGTAGTGCTTGTGATGGGAGGGGACAGTGTGTAGTGCTGGTGATGGGAGGAGGCAGTGTGTAGTGGTGGTGATGGGAGGAGGCAGTGTGTGGTGCTGGTGATGGGAGGAGAAAGTGTGTAGTGCTGGTGATGGGAGGAGGCAGTGTGTAGTGGTGGTGATGGGAGGAGGCAGTGTGTAGTGGTGGTGATGGGAGGAGGCAGTTTGTAGTGGTGGTGATGGGAGGAGGCAGTGTGTGGTGGTGATGGGAGGAGGCAGTGTGTAGTGGTGGTGATGGGAGGAGGCAGTGTGTAGTGGTGGTGATGGGAGGAGGCAGTGTGTAGTGGTGGTGATGGGAGGAGGCAGTGTGTAGTGGTGGTGATGGGAGGAGGCAGTGTGTGGTGGTGGTGATGGGAGGAGGCAGTGTGTAGTGGTGGTGATGGGAGGAGGCAGTGTGTAGTGGTGGTGATGGGAGGAGGCAGTGTGTAGTGGTGGTGATGGGAGGAGGCAGTGTGTGGTGCTGGTGATGGGAGGAGAAAATGTGTGGTGCTGGTGATGGGAGGAGGCAGTGTGTAGTGGTGGTGATGGGAGGAGGCAGTGTGTAGTGCTGGTGATGGGAGGAGGCAGTGTGTGGTGCTGGTGATGGGAGGAGAAAGTGTGTGGTGCTGGTGATGGGAGGAGGCAGTGTGTAGTGCTGGTGATGGGAGGAGGCAGTGTGTGGTGGTGGTGATGGGAGGAGGCAGTGTGTAGTGGTGGTGATCGGAGGAGGCAGTGTGTGGTGCTGTTGATGGGAGGAGAAAGTGTGTAGTGCTGGTGATGGGAGGAGGCAGTGTGTAGTGGTGGTGATGGGAGGAGGCAGTGTGTAGTGGTGGTGATGGGAGGAGGCAGTGTGTAGTGCTGGTGATGGGAGGAGGCAGTGTGTAGTGGTGGTGATGGGAGGAGGCAGTGTGTGGTGGTGGTGATGGGAGGAGGCAGTGTGTGGTGGTGGTGATGGGAGGAGGCAGTGTGTGGTGGTGGTGATGGGAGGAGGCAGTGTGTAGTGGTGGTGATGGGAGGAGGCAGTGTGTGGTGCTGTTGATGGGAGGAGAAAGTGTGTAGTGCTGGTGATGGGAGGAGGCAGTGTGTAGTGGTGGTGATGGGAGGAGGCAGTGTGTAGTGCTGGTGATGGGAGGAGGCAGTGTGTGGTGCTGGTGATGGGAGGAGAAAGTGTGTGGTGCTGGTGATGGGAGGAGGCAGTGTGTAGTGCTGGTGATGGGAGGAGGCAGTGTGTGGTGGTGGTGATGGGAGGAGAAAGTGTGTGGTGCTGGTGATGGGAGGAGGCAGTGTGTAGTGGTGGTGATGGGAGGAGGCAGTGTGTAGTGGTGGTGATGGGAGGAGGCAGTGTGTGGTGCTGGTGATGAGAGGAGAAAGTGTGTGGTGCTGGTGATTGGAGGAGGCAGTGTGTAGTGCTGGTGATGGGAGGAGGCAGTGTGTGGTGGTGGTGATGGGAGGACGCAGTGTGTAGTGGTGGTGATAGGAGGAGGCAGTGTGTGGTGGTGGTGATGGGAGGAGGCAGTGTTTAGTGGTGGTGATGGGAGGAGGCAGTGTGTAGTGGTGGTGATGGGAGGAGGCAGTGTGTAGTGCTTGTGATGGGAGGAGGCACTGTGTGGTGCTGGTGATGGGAGGAAGCAGTGTGTAGTGCTGGTGATGGGAGGAGGCATTGTGTAGTGCTGGTGATGGGAGTAGACAGTGTGTGGTGCTGGTGATGGGAGGAGGCAGTGTGTAGTGGTGGTGATGGGAGGAGGCAGTGGTTAGTGGTGGTGATGGGAGGAGGCAGTGTGTAGTGGTGGTGATGGGAGGATGCAGTGTGTAGTGGTGGTGATGGGAGGAGGCAGTGTGTAGTGGTGGTGATGGGAGGAGGCAGTGTGTGGTGCTGGTGATGGGAGGAGAAAGTGTGTGGTGCTGGTGATGGGAGGAGGCAGTGTGTAGTGCTGGTGATTGGAGGAGGCAGTGTGTAGTGCTGGTGATGGGAGGAGGCAGTGTGCGGTGCTGGTGATGGGAGGACAAAGTGTGTGGTGCTGGTGATGGGAGGAGGCAGTGTGTAGTGCTGGTGATGGGAGGAGGCAGTGTGTAGTGCTGGTGATGGGAGGAAGCAGTGTGTAGTGCTGGTGATGGGAGGAAGCAGTGTTTAGTGCTGGTGATCGGAGGAGGCAGTGTGTAGTGGTGGTGATGGGAGGAAGCAGTGTGTAATGCTGGTGATGGGAGGAGGCAGTGTGTAGTGGTGGTGATGGGAGGAGGCAGTGTGTAGTGCTTGTGATGGGAGGAAGCAGTGTGTAGTGGTGGTGATGGGAGGAGGCAGTGTGTAGTGCTGGTGATGGGAGTAAGCAGTGTGTAGTGCTGGAGATGGGAGGAGGTAGTGTGTAGTGCTGGTGATGGGAGGAGGCAGTGTGTAGTGCTGGTGATGGGAGGAGACAGTGTGTAGTGCTGGTGATGGGAGGAAGCAGTGTGTAGTGCTGGTGATGGGAGGAGACAGTGTGTAGTGCTGCTGATGGGAGGAGGCAGTGTGTAGTGGTGGTGATGGGAGGAGGCGGTGTGTAGTGCTGGTGATGGGAGGAAATAGTGTGTAGTGCTGGTGATGGGAGGAAACAGTGTGTAGTGCTGGTGATGGGAGGGGACAGTGTGTAGTGCTGGTGATGGGAGGAGGCACCGTTTAGTGCTGGTGATGGGAGGAAACAGTGTGTAGTGCTGGTGATGGGAGGGGACAGTGTGTAGTGCTGGTGATGGAGGGGACAGTGTGTAGTGCTGGTGATGGGAAGGGACAGTGTGTAGTGCTGGTGATGGGTGGAAATAGTGTGTAGTGCTGGTGATGGGAGGAAACAGTGTGTAGTGCTGGTGATGGGAGGGGACAGTGTGTAGTGCTGGTGATGGGAAGAGACAGTGTGTAGTGCTGCTGATGGGAGGAGGCAGCGTTTAGTGCTGGTGATGGGAGGAAACAGTGTGTAGTGCTGGTGATGGGAGGAGACGGTGTGTAGTGCTGGTGATGGGAGGAGGTAGCGTTTAGTGCTGGTGATGGGAGGAAACAGTGTGTAGTGCTGGTGATGGGAGGAAACAGTGTGTAGTGCTGGTGATGGGAGGAAACAGTGTGTAGTGCTGGTGATGGGAGGAGACAGTGTGTAGTGCTGGTGATGGGAGGAAACAGTGTGTAGTGCTGGTGATGGGAGGTGACAGTGTGTAGTGCTGGTGATGGGAGGGGACAGTGTGTAGTGCTGGTGATGGGAGGGGACAGTGTGTAGTGCTGGTGATTGGAGGGGACAGTGTGTAGTGCTGGTGGGGGGAGGGGACAGTGTGTAGTGCTGGTGATGGGAGGGGACAGTGTGTAGTGCTGGTGATGGGAGGAGACAGTGTGTAGTGCTGGTGATGGGAGGGGACAGTGTGTAGTGCTGGTGATGGGAGGGGACAGTGTGTAGTGCTGGTGATGGGAGGGGACAGTGTGTAGTGCTTGTGATGGGAGGGGACAGTGTGTAGTGCTGGTGATGGGAAGAGACAGTGTGTAGTGCTGCTGATGGGAGGAGACAGTGTGTAGTACTGGTGATGGGAGGGGACAGTGTATAGTACTGGTGATGGGAGGAAACAGTGTGTAGTGCTTGTGATGGGAGGAGACAGTGTGTAGTGCTGGTGATGGGAAGAGACAGTGTGTAGTGCTGGTGATGGGAGGGGAGCTTGTGTAGTGCTGGTGATGGGAAGAGACAGTGTGTAGTGCTTGTGATGGGAAGAGACAGTGTGTAGTGCTGGTGATGGGAGGAGACAGTGTGTAGTGCTTGTGATGGGAGGGGACAGTGTGTAGTGCTGGTGATGGGAAGAGACAGTGTGTAGTGCTGGTGATGGGAGGGGACAGTGTGTAGTGCTGGTGATGGGAGGGGACAGTGTGTAGTGCTGGTGATGGGAGGGGACAGTGTGTAGTGCTGGTGATGGGAGGAGACAGTGTGTAGTGCTGGTGATGGGAGGGGACAGTGTGTAGTGCTGGTGATGGGAGGGGACAGTGTGTAGTGCTGGTGATGGGAGGGGACAGTGTGTAGTGCTGGTGATGGGATGGGAGGGGCCAGTGTGTAGTGCTGGTGATGGGAGGAAGAACAGTGTGTAGTGCTGGTGATGGGAGGGGACAGTGTGTAGTGCTGGTGATGGGAGGGGACAGTGTGTAGTGCTGGTGATGGGAGGGGACAGTGTGTAGTGCTGGTGATGGGAGGGGACAGTGTGTAGTGCTGGTGATGGGAGGGGACAGTGTGTAGTGCTGGTGATGGGAGGGGACAGTGTGTAGTGCTTGTGATGGGAAGAGACAGTGTGTAGTGCTGGTGATGGGAGGGGACAGTGTGTAGTGCTGGTGATGGGAGGGGACAGTGTGTAGTGCTTGTGATGCGAGGGGACAGTGTGTAGTGCTGGTGATGGGAGGGGACAGTGTGTAGTGCTGGGAAGAGACAGTGTGATGCGATGGGGAGACAGTGTGTAGTGCTTGTGATGGGAAGAGACAGTGTGTAGTGCTGGTGATGGGAGGAGACAGTGTGTAGTGCTGGTGATGGGAGGGGACAGTGTGTAGTGCTGGTGATGGGAGGGGACAGTGTGTAGTGCTGGTGATGGGAAGAGACAGTGTGTAGTGCTGGTGATGGGAGGGGACAGTGTGTAGTGCTGGTGATGGGAGGGGACAGTGTGTAGTGCTTGTGATGGGAAGAGACAGTGTGTAGTGCTTGTGATGGGAGTGCTGGTTGTGGGGGACAGTGTGTAGTGCTGGTGATGGGAGGGGACAGTGTGTAGTGCTGGTGATGGGAGGGGACAGTGTGTAGTGCTTGTGATGGGAAGAGACAGTGTGTAGTGCTGGTGATGGGAGGAGACAGTGTGTAGTGCTTGTGATGGGAGGGGACAGTGTGTAGTGCTGGTGATGGGAGGGGACAGTGTGTAGTGCTTGTGATGGGAGGGGACAGTGTGTAGTGCTGGTGATGGGAAGAGACAGTGTGTAGTGCTGGTGATGGGAGGGGACAGTGTGTAGTGCTGGTGATGGGAAGAGACAGTGTGTAGTGCTGGTGATGGGAAGAGACAGTGTGTAGTACTGGTGATGGGAAGAGACAGTGTGTAGTGCTGGTGATGGGAAGAGACAGTGTGTAGTGCTGGTGATGGGAAGAGACAGTGTGTAGTGCTGGTGATGGGAAGAGACAGTGTGTAGTGCTGGTGATGGGAAGAGACAGTGTGTAGTGCTGGTGATGGGAGGGGACAGTGTGTAGTGCTGGTGATGGGAGGGGACAGTGTGTAGTGCTTGTGATGGGAAGAGACAGTGTGTAGTGCTTGTGATGGGAGGGGACAGTGTGTAGTGCTGGTGATGGGAAGAGACAGTGTGTAGTGCTGGTGATGGGAGGGGACAGTGTGTAGTGCTGGTGATGGGAGGGGACAGTGTGTAGTGCTGGTGATGGGAGGGGACAGTGTGTAGTGCTGGTGATGGGAGGGGACAGTGTGTAGTGCTGGTGATGGGAAGAGATAGTGTGTAGTGGGAAGAGACTTGTGATGGGATGGGAGGGGACAGTGTGTAGTGCTGGTGATGGGAGGGGACAGTGTGTAGTGCTGGTGATGGGAGGGGACAGTGTGTAGTGCTGGTGATGGGAGGAAACAGTGTGTAGTGCTGGTGATGGGAGGAAACAGTGTGTAGTGCTGGTGATGGGAGGGGACAGTGTGTAGTGCTTGTGATGGGAGGGGACAGTGTGTAGTGCTGGTGATGGGAGGGGACAGTGTGTAGTGCTGGTGATGGGAGGGGACAGTGTGTAGTGCTGGTGATGGGAGGGAACAGTGTGTAGTGCTGGTGATGGGAGGGGACAGTGTGTAGTGCTGGTGATGGGAAGAGACAGTGTGTAGTGCTGGTGATGGGAAGAGACAGTGTGTAGTGCTGGTGATGGGAGGGGACAGTGTGTAGTGCTGGTGATGGGAAGAGACAGTGTGTAGTGCTTGTGATGGGAAGAGACAGTGTGTAGTGCTGGTGATGGGAAGAGACAGTGTGTAGTGCTGGTGATGGGAAGAGACAGTGTGTAGTGCTGGTGATGGGAGGGGACAGTGTGTAGTGCTGGTGATGGGAGGGGACAGTGTGTAGTGCTGGTGATGGGAGGGGACAGTGTGTAGTGCTGGTGATGGGAGGGGACAGTGTGTAGTGCTGGTGATGGGAAGAGACAGTGTGTAGTGCTGGTGATGGGAAGAGACAGTGTGTAGTGCTGGTGATGGGAAGAGACAGTGTGTAGTGCTGGTGATGGGAGGGGACAGTGTGTAGTGCTGGTGATGGGAGGGGACAGTGTGTAGTGCTGGTGATGGGAGGGGACAGTGTGTAGTGCTGGTGATGGGAAGAGACAGTGTGTAGTGCTGGTGGGGACAGTGTGTAGTGCTGGTGATGGGAGGGAGACAGTGTGTAGTGCTGGGAGGGGACAGTGTGATGGTGATGGGAAGAGACAGTGTGTAGTGCTGGTGATGGGAGGGGACAGTGTGTAGTGCTGGTGATGGGACGACACAGTGTGTAGTGCTGCTGATGGGAGGGGACCGTGTCTAGTGCTGGGAAGAGACAGTGTGTAGTACTGGTGATGGGGGACAGTGTGTAGTGCTGGTGATGGGAGGGGACAGTGTGTAGTGCTGGTGATGGGAGGGGACAGTGTGTAGTGCTGGTGATGGGAGGGGACAGTGTGTAGTGCTGGTGATGGGAAGAGACAGTGTGTAGTACTGGTGATGGGAGGGGACAATGTGTAGTGCTGGTGATGGGAAGAGACAGTGTGTAGTACTGGTGATGGGAGGGGACAGTGTGTAGTGCTGGTGATGGGAGGGGACAGTGTGTAGTGCTGGTGATGGGAGGGGACAGTGTGTAGTGCTGGTGATGGAATGGGACAGTGTGTAGTGCTTGTGATGGGAGGGGACAGTGTGTAGTGCTGGTGATGGGAGGGGACAGTGTCTAGTGCTGGTGATGGGAGGGGACAGTGTGTAGTGCTGGTGATGGGGAGACAGTGTGTAGTGCTGGTGATGGGAGGGGACAGTGTGTAGTGCTGGTGATGGGAGGGGACAGTGTGTAGTGCTGGTGATGGGAGGGGACAGTGTGTAGTGCTGGTGATGGGAGGAGACAGTGTGGAGGGGACAGTGTGTAGTGCTGGTGATGGGAGGGAGACAGTGTGTAGTGCTGGTGATGGGAGGGAGACAGTGTGTAGTGCTGGTGATGGGAAGAGGGGACAGTGTGTAGTGCTGGTGATGGGAGGGGACAGTGTGTAGTGCTGGTGATGGGAGGGAGACAGTGTGTAGTGCTGGTGATGGGAGGGGACAGTGTAGTACTGGTGATGACTGGTGTACTGGGATGGGAAGAGACAGTGTGTAGCTGGTGTAGTGTACTGGTGATGGGAGTGGGTACAGCTTGTGTAGTGCTGGTGATGGGACAGTGTGGACAGTGTGTAGTGACTGGTGTAATGGGAGGGGACAGTGTGTAGTGCTGGTGATGGGAAGAGATAGTGTGTGGTAACCTGTACTTGGTGTGGTAACTTATACATGGTGTGGTAACTTATACATGATGTAGTAACTCATACATGGTGTGGTAACTTATACATGGTGTAGTAACTCATACATGGTGTGGTAACTTATACATGGTGTGGTAACTTATACATGGTGTGGTAACTTATACATGGTGTGGTAACTTATACATGGTGTAGTAACTCATACATGGTGTGGTAACTTATACATGGTGTGGTAACTTATACATGGTGTGGTAACTTATACATGGTGTGGTAACTTATACATGGTGTGGTAACTTATACATGGTGTGGTAACTTATACATGGTGTGGTAACTTATACATGGTGTAGTAACTTATACATGGTGTGGTAACTTATGGATGGTGTGGTAACTTATACATGGTGTAGTAACTTATACATGGTGTGGTAACTTATACATGGTGTAGTAACTTATTCATGGTGTGGTAACTTATACATGGTGTAGTAACTCATACGTGGTGTGGTAACTTATACATGGTGTGGTAACTTATACATGGTGTACTAACTCATACATGGTGTGGTAACTTATACATGGTGTGGTAACTTGCTAATGATGTGGTGGTTTGGTAACCTGCACATGGTGTGGTAACTTGTTTATGGTGTGGTGGTGTGGTAACTTGTTTATGGTGTGGTAACTTGTACATGGTATGGTAACCTGTTCATGGTGTGGTAACTTGTACATGGTGTGGTGGTGTGGTAACCTGTACATGGTGTGGTAACTTGTTCATGGTGTGGTAACTTGTACATGGTGTGGTAACCTGTACATGGTGTGGTAACTTGTACATAGTGTGGTAACTTGTACATGGTGTGGTAACCTGTACATAGTGTGGTAACCTGTACATGGTGTGGTGGTGTGGTAACCTGTACATGGTGTGGTAACTTGTTCATGGTGTGGTAACTTGTACATGGTGTGGTAACCTGTACATGGTGTGGTAACTTGTACATAGTGTGGTAACTTGTACATGGTGTGGTAACTTGTACATGGTGTGGTAACTTGTACATGGTGTGGTAACCTGTACATGGTGTGGTAACCTGTACATGGTGTGGTAACTTGTACATGGTGTGGTAACCTGTACATGGTGTGGTAACCTGTACATGGTGTGGTAACCTGTACATGGTGTGGTAACTTGTACATGGTGTGGTAACCTGTACATGGTGTGGTAACCTGTACATGGTGTGGTAACCTGTACATGGTGTGGTAACCTGTACATGGTGTGGTAACCTGTACATGGTGTGGTAACTTGTACGTGCATTTCACTTGCAGCTTCTCTCACCATCGGCAGCACATCACAGCACCTGTCACCCTCTCGTTATGCTCG
>NC_091292.1:98371771-98383429 GCF_038502225.1 Cherax quadricarinatus
TAACCTCGGATCATTTCTGATTAATCCTAATTTTTTTATATGTGATATGACCCATACTGATTTAGCGCCTCATGAATATAATAATAATAATAATAATAATAATAATAATAATAATAATAATAATAATAATAATAATAATAAAAATAATAATTAAATTATTATTATTATTATTATTATTATTATTATTATTATTATTATTATTATTATTATTATTATTATAATAATAATAATAATTAATACTGTGCTTGAACGCCTCTGATAAACTGTGTTGTCGTGTACAATAGTCGTTTCTTGCCTGTGTGTGTGACAACGACCAGATTATGGAGATAATTAAATGTTTTTAGCCCTCGCAGGGATTAATAATAATCAGGATTATCTATAATTTGTAATTCCATGCAGAAATTTCCTTGTTTTTGCCCTCCTCTGCGTGCCATCACTGTGTGTGTGTATGTTGGTAGCGCGTATAGAGTGCCATTAATGGCGTGGCACCGGTGTTTGCCAGGCTAACATCCTGTAGCGCTGATGTCACTGTTGTCCTCTGAGTCGACTATTGCAGTTCAAGACTGCAATACAGTCGAGGTGGTTGACCTGTCTAAAGTATTTAATCCCGGGTTAGGAATCTGTGGTACATCTTGACTCGTTGCCACGACTCTTGGGGTTCTTTATGCTGCCAAGGTTCAGTTGCTCGCTTTAATGCGTCAGAAACATTAAGTAATGAACACTGAACATTACATGAAAAAGGATTAATGAACATTTCGTGATATTGCTTCACCTGGGAAGCTTTAAGGGAGATATTATAAATCCTTACGGGAGACTTCTTAAATCTACCATGGGTGAAGGGGAGAGAGAGGAGGACGATATCTTAACTCCTCGAGGAAGATGTCGCAACTCTTCAGAGAGAAATGTCTTAACACTGGCATTAAAGCCAGTTTTCCCTTCGGATCTAACCTGTTTACCTCCCCATTCCCCAGGCGCAAGTGAGACCCTCACGACTCCACCTCTTCCCTAACCACACACCTGATAATACACGTATTAACCTCGTGAAACAGGGTAAACATGACAGGTACAACATCACGGCTGAGAACTACAAAAATAAACATGAGAGTAACATGACGTTTTTGTAATGAAAGACTAAAATATACAAAAAAATATACGTAAGAAATACGAAATCATACATAGGTAAGTATATCTTTATCAGGATGAAGACTGTATCACTGTGAAGGTAACATCCTGGCTTGAGTACTGAGATGAAAGTTGTAAGTAATGTTATGGATGCTGGAATAGAGGGTGCTGGGAGAGGTACTGGGACAGGTGCTGGGTGAGGTACTGGGACAGGTGCTGGGTGAGGTACTGGGACAGGTGCTGGGTGAGGTACTGGGACAGGTGCTGGGAGAGGTACTGGGACAGGTGCTGGGAGAGGTACTGGGACAGGTGCTGGGTGAGGTACTGGGACAGGTGCTGGGAGAGGTACTGGGACAGGTGCTGGGTGAGGTACTGGGACAGGTGCTGGGAGAGGTACTGGGACAGGTGCTGGGAGAGGTACTGGGACAGGTGCTGGGTGAGGTACTGGGACAGGTGCTGGGAGAGGTACTGGGACAGGTGCTGGGTGAGGTACTGGGACAGGTGCTGGGTGAGGTACTGGGACAGGTGCTGGGTGAGGTACTGGGACACGTGCTGGGTGAGGTACTGGGACAGGTGCTGGGAGAGGTACTGGGACAGGTGCTGGGTGAGGTACTGGGACAGGTGCTGGGTGAGGTACTGGGACAGGTGCTGGGTGAGGTACTGGGAAAGGTGCTGGGTAAGGTACTGGGACAGGTGCTGGGTGAGGTATTGGGACAGGTGCTGGGTGAGGTACTGGGACAGGTGCTGGGTGAGGTACTGGGACAGGTGCTGGGTGAGGTACTGGGGCAGGTGCTGGGTGAGGTACTGGGACAGGTGCTGGGTGAGGTACTGGGACAGGTGTTGGGTGAGGTACTGGGACAGGTGCTGGGAGAGGTACTGGGACAGGTGCTGGGTGAGGTACTGGGACAGATGCTGGGTGAGGTACTAGGACAGGTGCTGGGTGAGGTACTGGGACAGGTGTTGGGTGAGGTACTGGGACAGGTGCTGGGTAAAGGTACTGGGACAGATGCTGGGTGAGGTACTGGGAAAGGTGCTGGGTGAGGTACTGGGACAGGTGCTGGGTGAGGTACTGGGACAGGTGCTGGGTGAGGTACTGGGACAGGTGCTGGGTGAGGTACTGGGACAGGTGCTGGGTGAGGTACTGGGACAGGTGCTGGGTGAGGTACTGGGACACGTGCTGGGTGAGGTACTGGGACAGGTGCTGGGTGAGGTACTGGGACAGGTGCTGGGAGAGGTACTGGGACAGGTGCTGGGAGAGGTACTGGGACAGGTGCTGGGAGAGGTACTGGGACAGGTGCTGGGAGAGGTACTGGGACAGGTGCTGGGTGAGGTACTGGGACAGGTGCTGGGTGAGGCACTGGGGCAGGTGCTGGGAGAGGTACTGGGACAGGTGCTGGGTGAGGTACTGGGACAGGTGCTGGGTGAGGTACTGGGACAGATGCTGGGTGAGGTACTGGGACAGGTGCTGGGTGAGGTACTGGGACAGGTGCTGGGTGAGGTACTGGGACAGGTGCTGCTGGGTGAGGTACTGGGACAGGTGCTGGGAGAGGTACTGGGACAGGTGCTGGGAGAGGTACTGGGACAGGTGCTGGGAGAGGTAATGGGACAGGTGCTGGGAGAGGTACTGGGACAGGTGCTGGGAGAGGTACTGGGACAGGTGCTGGGAGAGGTACTGGGACAGGTGCTGGGAGAGGTACTGGGACAGGTGCTGGGAGAGGTACTGGGACAGGTGCTGGGAGAGGTACTGGGACAGGTGCTGCGAGAGGTACTGGGACAGGTGCTGGGTGAGGTACTGGGACAGGTGCTGGGTGAGGCACTGGGGCAGGTGCTGGGAGAGGTACTGGGACAGGTGCTGGGTGAGGTACTGGGACAGGTGCTGGGAGAGGTACTGGGACAGGTGCTGGGTGAGGCACTGGGACAGGTGCTGGGAGAGGTACTGGGACAGGTGCTGGGAGAGGTACTGGGACAGGTGCTGGGTGAGGTACTGGGACAGGTGCTGGGTGAGGTACTGAGACAGGTGCTGGGTGAGGTACTGGGACAGGTGCTGGGAGAGGTACTGGGACAGATGTTGGGTGAGGTACTGGGACAGGTGCTGGGTGAGGTACTGAGACAGGTGCTGGGTGAGGTACTGGAACAGGTGATGGGTGAGGTACTGGGACAGGTGCTGGGTGAGGTACTGGGACAGGTGCTGGGAGAGGTACTGGGACAGGTGCTGGGTGAGGTACTGGGACAGGTGCTGGGTGAGGTACTGGGACAGGTGCTGGGAGAGGTACTGGGACAGGTGCTGGGTGAGGTACTGGGACAGGTGCTGGGTGAGGTACTGGGACAGGTGCTGGGTGAGGTACTGGGAAAGGTGCTGGGTGAGGTACTGGGACAGGTGCTGGGTGAGGTATTGGGACAGATGCTGGGTGAGGTACTGGGACAGGTGCTGGGTGAGGTACTGGGACAGGTGCTGGGTGAGGTACTTGGGCAGGTGCTGGGTGAGGTACTGGGACAGGTGCTGGGTGAGGTACTGGGACAGGTGTTGGGTGAGGTACTGGGACAGGTGCTGGGAGAGGTACTGGGAAAGGTGCTGGGTGAGGTACTGGGACAGATGCTGGGTGAGGTACTAGGACAGGTGCTGGGTGAGGTACTGGGACAGGTGTTGGGTGAGGTACTGGGACAGGTGCTGGGTAAAGGTACTGGGACAGATGCTGGGTGAGGTACTGGGACAGGTGCTGGGTGAGGTCCTGGGACAGGTGCTGGGTGAGGTACTGGGACAGGTGCTGGGTGAGGTACTGGGACAGGTGCTGGGTGAGGTACTGGGACAGGTGCTGGTTGAGGTACTGGGACACGTGCTGGGTGAGGTACTGGGACAGGTGCTGGGTGAGGTACTGGGACAGGTGCTGGGTGAGGTACTGGGACAGATGCTGGGTGAGGTACTGGGACAGGTGCTGGGTGAGGTACTGGGACAGGTGCTGGGTGAGGTACTGGGACAGGTGCTGCTGGGTGAGGTACTGGGACAGGTGCTGCGAGAGGTACTGGGACAGGTGCTGGGAGAGGTACTGGGACAGGTGCTGGGAGAGGTAATGGGACAGGTGCTGGGAGAGGTACTGGGACAGGTGCTGGGAGAGGTACTGGGACAGGTGCTGGGAGAGGTACTGGGACAGGTGCTGGGAGAGGTACTGGGACAGGTGCTGGGAGAGGTACTGGGACAGGTGCTGGGAGAGGTACTGGGACAGGTGCTGCGAGAGGTACTGGGACAGGTGCTGGGTGAGGTACTGGGACAGGTGCTGGGTGAGGCACTGGGGCAGGTGCTGGGAGAGGTACTGGGACAGGTGCTGGGTGAGGTACTGGGACAGGTGCTGGGAGAGGTACTGGGACAGGTGCTGGGTGAGGTACTGGGACAGGTGCTGGGTGAGGTACTGAGACAGGTGCTGGGTGAGGTACTGGGACAGGTGCTGGGAGAGGTACTGGGACAGATGTTGGGTGAGGTACTGGGACAGGTGCTGGGTGAGGTACTGAGACAGGTGCTGGGTGAGGTACTGGAACAGGTGCTGGGTGAGGTACTGGGACAGGTGCTGGGTGAGGTACTGGGACAGGTGCTGGGTGAGGTACTGGGACAGGTGCTGGGTGAGGTACTGGGACAGGTGCTGAGTGAGGTACTGGGACAGGTGCTGGGTGAGGTACTGGGACAGGTGCTGGGAGAGGTACTGGGACAGGTGCTGGGTGAGGTACTGAAACAGGTGCTGGGTGAGGTACTGGGACAGGTGCTGGGTGAGGTACTGGGACAGGTGCTGGGTGAGGTACTGGGACAGGTGCTGGGAGATGTACTGGGACAGGTGCTGGGTGAGGTACTGGGACAGGTGCTGGGTGAGGTACTGAGACAGGTGCTGGGTGAGGTACTGGGACAGGTGCTGGGTGAGGCACTGGGACAGGTGCTGGGTGAGGTACTGGGACAGGTGCTGAGTGAGGTACTGGGACAGGTGCTGGATGAGGTACTGGGACAGGTGCTGGGAGAGGTACTGGGACAGATGTTGGGTGAGGTACTGGGACAGGTGCTGCGTGAGGTACTGGGACAGGTGCTGGGTGAGGTACTGGGACAGGTGCTGCGTGAGGTACTGGGACAGGTGCTGGGAGAGGTACTGGGGCAGGTGCTGGGTGAGGTACTAGGACATGTGCTGGGTGAGGTAATGGGACAGGTGCTGGGTGAGGTACTGGGACAGTGCTGGGTGATTTACTGGGACAGGTGCTGGGAGAGGTAATGGGACAGGTGCTGGGTGAGGTACTGGGACAGTTGCTAGGTGAGGTACTGGGACAGGTGCTGGGTGAGGTACTGGGACAGGTGCTGGGAGAGGTACTGGGACAGGTGCTGGGTGAGGTACTGGGACAGGTGCTGGGTGAGGTACTGGGACAGGTGCTGGGTGAGGTACTGGGACAGGTGCTGGGTGAGGTACTGGGACAGGAGCTGGGTGAGGTACTGGGACAGGTGCTGAGTGAGGTACTGGGACAGGTGCTGGGTGAGGGACTGGGACAGGTGCTGAGTGAGGTACTGGGACAGGTGCTGGGTGAGGTACTGGGACAGGTGCTGGGTGAGGTACTGGGACAGGTGCTGGGAGAGGTACTGGGACAGGTACTGGGTGAGGTACTGGGACAGGTGCTGGGTGAGGTACTGGGACAGGTGCTGGGTGAGGTACTGGGACAGGTGCTGGGTGAGGTACTGGGACAGGTGCTGAGTGAGGTACTGGGACAGGTGCTGGGTGAGGTACTGGGACAGGTGCTGAGTGAGGTACTGAGACAGGTCCTGGGTGAGGTACTGGGACAGGTGCTGAGTGAGGTACTGGGACAGATGCTGGATGAGGTACTGGGATAGATGCTGGGTGAGGTACTGGGACAGGTGCTGGGAGAGGTACTGGGACAGGTGCTGAGTGAGGTACTGGGACAGGTGCTGGGTGAGGCACTGGTACAGGTGCTGGGTGAGATACTGGGACAGGTGCTGGGTGAGGTACTGGGACAGGTGCTGGGTGAGGTACTGGGACAGGTGCTGGGTGAGGTACTGGGACAGGTGCTGGGTGAGGTACTGGGACAGGTGCTGGGTGAGGTACTGGGACAGTTGCTGGGTGTGGTACTGGGACAGGTGCTGGGTGAGGTACTGGGACAGGTGCTAAGTGAGGTACTGGGACAGGTGCTGGGTGAGGTACTGGGACAGGTGCTGCGTGAGGTCCTGGGACAGGTGCTGGGAGAGGTACTGGGACAGGTGCTGGGTGAGGTACTGGGACAGTGCTGGGTGATTTACTGGGACAGGAACTGGGACAGGTGCTGGGTGAGGTACTGCGACAGGTGCTGGGTGAGGTGCTGGGACAGGTGCTGAGTGAGGTACTGGGACAGGTGCTGGGTGACGTACTGGGACAGGTGCTGCGTGAGGTACTGGGACAGGTGCTGGATGAGGTACTGGGACAGGTGCTGGGAGAGGTACTGGGACAGGTGCTGGGTGAGGTACTGGGACAGGTGCTGAGTGAGGTACTGGGACAGGTGCTGGGTGAGGTACTGGGACAGGTGCTGCGTGAGGTACTGGGACAGGTGCTGGGAGAGGTACTGGGACAGGTGCTGGGTGAGGTACTGGGACAGGTGCTGGGAGAGTTACTGGGACAGGTGCTGGGTGAGGTACTGGGACAGGTGCTGAGTGAGGTACCTGGACAGGTGCTGGGTGAGGTACTGGGACAGGTGCTGCGTGAGGTACTGGGACAGGTGCTGGGTGAGGTACTGGGACAGGTGCTGGGTGAGGTACTGGGACAGGTGCTGGGAGAGGTACTGGGGCAGGTGCTGCGTGAGGTACTGGGACAGGTGCTGGGTGAGGTAATGGGACAGGTGCTGGGTGAGGTACTGGGACAGTGCTGGGTGATTTACTGGGACAGGTGCTGGGAGAGGTACTGGGACAGGTACTGGGTGAGGTACTGGGACAGGTGCTGGGAGAGATACTGGGACAGGTGCTGGGTTAGGTACTGGGACAGTTGCTAAGTGAGGTACTGGGACAGGTGCTGGGTGAGGTACTGGGACAGGTGCTGGGTGAGGTACTGGGACAGGTGCTGGGTGAGGTACTGGGACAGGTGCTGGGTGAGGTACTGGGACAGGTGCTGGGTGAGGTACTGGGACAGGTGCTGGATGAGGTACTGGGACAGGTGCTGGGTGAGGTACTGGGACAGGTGCTGAGTGAGGTACTGAGACAGGTGCTGGGTGAGGTACTGGGACAGGTGCTGAGTGAGGTACTGGGACAGGTGCTGGGTGAAGTACTGGGACAGGTGCTGGGTGAGTTACTGGGACAGGTGCTGGGAGAGGTACTGGGACAGGTACTGGGTGAGGTACTGGGACAGGTGCTGTGTGAGGTACTGGGACAGGTGCTGGGTGAGGTACTGGGACAGGTGCTGGGTGAGGTACTGGGACAGGTGCTGAGTGAGGTACTGGGACAGGTGCTGGGTGAAGTACTGGGACAGGTACTGGGTGAGGTACTGGGACAGGTGCTGAGTGAGGTACTGGGACAGGTCCTGGGTGAGGTACTGGGACAGGTGCTGAGTGAGGTACTGGGACAGATGCTGGATGAGGTACTCGGACAGATGCTGGGTGAGGTACTGCGACAGGTGCTGGGAGAGGTACTGGGACAGGTGCTAAGTGAGGTACTGGGACAGGTGCTGGGTGAGGTACTGGGACAGGTGCTGGGTGAGGTACTGGTACAGGTGCTGGGTGAGATACTGGGACAGGTGCTGGGTGAGGTACTGGGACATGTGCTGGGTGAGGTACTGGGACAGGTGCTGGGTGAGGTACTGGGACAGGTGCTGGGTGACGTACTGGGACAGGTGCTGGGTGAGGTACTGGGACAGGTGCTGGGTGAGGTACTGGGACAGGTGCTGGGAGAGGTACTGGGACAGGTGCTGGGTGAGGTACTGGGACAGGTGCTGGGTGAGGTACTGGGACAGGTGCTGAGTGAGGTACTGGGACAGGTGCTGCGTGAGGTACTGAGACAGGTGCTGGGAGAGGTACTGGGACAGGTGCTGGGTGAGGTACTGGGACAGTGCTGGGTGATTTACTGGGACAGGTGCTGGGAGAGGTACTGGGACAGGTGCTGGGTGAGGTACTGGGACAGGTGCTGGGTGAGGTACTGGGACAGGTGCTGGGTGAGGTACTGGGACAGTGCTGGGTGATTTACTGGGACAGGTGCTGGGAGAGGTACTGGGACAGGTGCTCGGTGAGGTACTGGGACAGGTGCTGGGTGAGGTACTGGGACAGGTGCTGAGTGAGGTACTGGGACAGGTGCTGGGTGACGTACTGGGACAGGTGCAGGTACTGGGACAGGTGCTGGGAGAGGTACTGGGACAGGTGCTGGGTGAGGTACTGGGACAGGTGCTGAATGAGGTACTGGGACAGGTGCTGGGTGTGGTACTGGGACAGGTGCTGCGTGAGGTACTGGGACAGGTGCTGGGTGAGGTACTGGGACAGGTGCTGCGTGATGTACTGGGACAGGTGCTGGGAGAGGTACCGGGACAGGTGCTGGGTGAGGTACTGAGACAGGTGCTGGGTGAGGTAATGGGACAGGTGCTGGGTGAGGTACTGGGACAGGTGCTGGGTGAGGTACTGGGACAGGTGCTGGGTGAGGTACTGGGACAGGTGCTGAGTGAGGTACTGGGACAGGTGCTGGGTGAAGCACTGGGACAGGTACTGGGTGAGGTACTGGGCAGGTGCTGAGTGAGGTACTGGGACAGGTCCTGGGTGAGGTACTGGGACAGGTGCTGAGTGAGGTACTGGGACAGATGCTGGATGAGGTACTCGGACAGATGCTGGGTGAGGTACTGCGACAGGTGCTGGGAGAGGTACTGGGACAGGTGCTGAGTGAGGTACTGGGACAGGTGCTGGGTGAGGTACTGGGACAGGTGCTGGGTGAGGTACTGGTACAGGTGCTGGGTGACATACTGGGACAGGTGCTGGGTGAGGTACTGGGACATGTGCTGGGTGAGGTACTGGGACAGGTGCTGGGTGAGGTACTGGGACAGGTGCTGGGTGACGTACTGGGACAGGTGCTGGGTGAGGTACTGGGACAGGTGCTGGGTGAGGTACTGGGACAGGTGCTGGGAGAGGTACTGGGACAGGTGCTGGGTGAGGTACTGGGACAGGTGCTGGGTGAGGTACTGGGACAGGTGCTGAGTGAGGTACTGGGACAGGTGCTGGGTGAGGTACTGGGACAGGTGCTGCGTGAGGTACTGGGACAGGTGCTGGGAGAGGTACTGGGACAGGTGCTGGGTGAGGTACTGGGACAGTGCTGGGTGATTTACTGGGACAGGTGCTGGGAGAGGTACTGGGACAGGTGCTGGGTGAGGTACTGGGACAGGTGCTGGGTGAGGTACTGGGACAGGTGCTGGCTGAGGTACTGGGACAGTGCTGGGTGATTTACTGGGACAGGTGCTGGGAGAGGTACTGGGACAGGTGCTCGGTGAGGTACTGGGACAGGTGCTGGGTGAGGTACTGGGACAGGTGCTGAGTGAGGTTCTGGGACAGGTGCTGGGTGACGTACTGAGACAGGTGCAGGTACTGGGACAGGTGCTGGGAGAGGTACTGGGACAGGTGCTGGGTGAGGTACTGGGACAGGTGCTGAATGAGGTACTGGGACAGGTGCTGGGTGAGGTACTGGGACAGGTGCTGCGTGAGGTACTGGGACAGGTGCTGGGTGAGGTACTGGGACAGGTGCTGCGTGATGTACTGGGACAGGTGCTGGGAGAGGTACCGGGACAGGTGCTGGGTGAGGTACTGAGACAGGTGCTGGGTGAGGTAATGGGACAGGTGCTGGGTGAGGTACTGGGACAGTGCTGGGTGATTTACTGGGACAGGTGCTGGGAGAGGTACTGGGACAGGTACTGGGTGAGGTACTGGGACAGGTGCTGGGAGAGGTACTGGGACAGGTGCTGGGTGAGGTACTGGGACAGATACTAGGTGAGGTACTAGGAAAGGTGCTGGGTGAGGTACTGGGACAGGTGCTGGGAGAGGTACTGGGACAGGTGCTGAGTGAGATACTGGGACAGGTGCTGGATGAGGTACTGGGACAGGTGCTGGGTGAGGTACTGGGACAGGTGCTGGGTGAGGTACTGGGACAGGTGCTGGGTGAGGTACTGGGACAGGTGCTGGGTGAGGTACTGGGACAGGTGCTGGGTGAGGTACTGGGACAGGTGCTGGATGAGGTACTGGGACAGGTGCTGGGTGAGGTACTGGGACAGGTGCTGGGTGAGGTACTGGGACAGGTGCTGGGTGAGGTACTGGGACAGGTGCTGGGTGAGGTACTGGGACAGGTGCTGGGTGAGGTACTGGGACAGGTGCTGGGTGAGGTACTGGGACAGGTGCTGGGTGAGGTACTGGGACAGGTGCTGGGTGAGGTACTGGGACAGGTGCTGGGTGAGGTACTGGGACAGGTGCTGGGTGAGGTACTGGTGAGGTACTGGGACAGGTGCTGGGTGAGGTACTGGGACAGGTGCTGGGTGAGGTACTGGGACAGGTGCTGGGTGAGGTACTGGGACAGGTGCTGGGTGAGGTACTGGGACAGGTGCTGGGTGAGGTACTGGGACAGGTGCTGGGTGAGGTACTGGGACAGGTGCTGGGTGAGGTACTGGGACAGGTGCTGGGTGAGGTACTGGGACAGGTGCTGGGTGAGGTACTGGGACAGGTGCTGGGAGAGGTACTGGGACAGGTGCTGGGTGAGGTACTGGGACAGGTGCTGGGTGAGGTACTGGGACAGGTGCTGGGTGAGGTACTGGGACAGGTGCTGGGTGAGGTACTGGGACAGGTGCTGGGTGAGGTACTGGGACAGGTGCTGGGTGAGGTACTGGGACAGGTGCTGGGTGAGGTACTGGGACAGGTGCTGGGTGAGGTACTGGGACAGGTGCTGGGTGAGGTACTGGGACAGGTGCTGGGTGAGGTACTGGGACAGGTGCTGGGAGAGGTACTGGGACAGGTGCTGGGTGAGGTACTGGGACAGGTGCTGGGTGAGGTACTGGGACAGGTGCTGGGAGAGGTACTGGGACAGGTGCTGGGTGAGGTACTGGGACTGCTAATCTCAGATTGAAAATGTATGTGTGTGTGTTGGTAAGTTGGTTGAGGCAGCAGGGTTGCCTGTCTGCCTGTCTCAGCGCGGACGGTGGATCGAGCCTCCGCTATTCTGGATGGCCCGCACGGATTTACCGCTTCATTTTTATAAACAAAACTAAAAGCAACAACAACAAAAAGATCACCGACCAACAACAAGAAAGAACAATAAACTGGCCATATATTGTTAAGGTTCACTTTCACTGTGTTAAGGTTCACTTTCACTGTGTTAAGGTTCACTTTCACTGTGTTAAGGTTCACTTTCACTGTGTTAAGGTTCACTTTCACTGTGTTAAGGTTCACTTTCAGTGTGTTAAGGTTCACTTTCACTGTGTTAAGGTTCACTTTCACTGTGTTAAGGTTCACTTTCACTGTGTTAAGGTTCACTTTCAGTGTGTTAAGGTTCACTTTCACTGTGTTGAGGTTCACTTTCAGTGT
>NC_091292.1:98383529-98408529 GCF_038502225.1 Cherax quadricarinatus
TCTGCCAAGGGGTTACTAGAAGCCAGTCTTTATAAGTTAATGAGACTTGGATATAGAGAGAGAACACCGAACGCTGAGTACTATTTAGGTACGGCGGTGTAGGCAACATAAAAGATGAGAGATCTGGGAGCATCCATTACGCGGAGCATATCACCAGACTCCCATACCAAACGTTAAACTTAAAGCTGCTTGTATGAACCTTGAAGTATGCTCCAAGACTTCATAAACCACACAGCTACCATTTGAGTAGGCAGAGCCAACATGGAGCCCGCACCTCACCACTTATAAAGAAATTCGAAAAGATTTAATTTTCACGCGACGAGGTTGTTAACGGAGCCAAGGGGGAAAAAAGTGCGCTGCGAGGGAAGACTTAACGAACACACACACTAACAACCCCAGATGAAAGGAGAACCAGAGAGAACACGTGTGCCAACATTCTGCGAGTGCTGTCTGCCTGTGAACACTAAGAATTCATTCTGTGAGTGTATGCTGTCTGCCTACACTCATCCCTGTACTTCAGTCTAGGGAATAGAATTATTTCTCACCAGTGTGTCAAGTCAGGTCCTGCAGCATCCCAAAAATTCTAGATGCTAATGGCTTTCTCTCGAACGACAGAGAAAGAGAGAGAAAGAGAGAGAGAGAGAGAGAGAGAGAGAGAGAGAGAGAGAGAGAGAGAGAGAGAGAGAGAGAGAGAGAGAGAGAGAGAGAGAGAGAGAGAGAGAGAGAATAGGAGAATGATCTGCTGGAGCTGTATCCTTGCAGCAGAATACAGAAAAACTCGTAACCATGGCTTTCGTGTAAAAGACATTTTTATAAATCCCTAGACGAGTGCACTTCAGACAGTTCACTCGAGATTTCCTCATTAAATCCAGAGATTTATGTTTCAGTTGATGAAAAATAATGACACTGAAGAATATTTAGTTAGGTTATGTTTCTGGAGGTAGAAGAAAGGGCTGGAAGTAGAGGGAAGGGCTGGAGGTAGATGGTTGGGCTGGAGGTTGTGATGTAGTAGTCACTCCAGAGCTACAGAATACCGAACACCTCTCTATAATGCCTCCATCACCAGAGAGTGCCAGAATACTCATGCATAATAGCACTCCTACTAGAGTTCCAGAGTGCCTCCATAAAGTACTTCCATCACTTCAGAAAGCAAGAGTGCCTCCCGATATCATCATCACTAGAGAGTGCCACAAGGCCCATGTACCCTCATCATGAAAGAGTGCCCAAGTATCCCCAAAATATATTACAATTATTACAGAGTGCAAGAGTGCCTTTCCAGACTACCTGCCTCCTAGCAGAGTGCATGAGCACCCTTTCAAGGCAGCAGAAAGACTATTCACTCTCCGCATTCTACACTCGTGAAAAGCTGTGGCTAAAGTAAATTCTGCACTCATGGCACTCTCTCTAACTCTCATGTCCACTCCCCGTGGAAAGTCTTCTTCACCCTCTCATCCACCTGAACAAGTTTGTGTTGAGTCTGTCACACAACTTAGCCTCCTCATGACAATACTCTCCCCTCGCCTGAAAATTGCTCGCCGTCTCTAGTTCAACTTACGCTGCAGTGAGAGGGACCTTCCTGTTTTTTGTCTATATTGCTTCTATTCATTTTTTATCCATTATTACAAACCCGTCACCATTCTCTTGTGTTGACTTAAACTGTAGGATTGTGTGTGTGTGTGTGTCTCATATATATATATATATATATATATATTATATATATATATATATATATATATATATATATATATATATATATATATATATATATATATATATATATATATATATATATATATAATATGGCACAGAAGATTTAAGAGATACATTGTTGATATAAAGGTGGCATATATATATATATATATACATGTTGTTACGTGTGTATCACCGATTATAAGGCGAAAATCTCATCCAGCTCCTCAGAGCTGGGGCGTGTGCCCAAAATGCAGCATGCATTACCCCTTTGAACAGCCGCATATACAGGGTGTTAACAAAAGTACTCCCTGATTTTAAACAAGAATAACATGAAACTTTATTGTAATAATCTTTCAGAGTTAGTAGCTTCAGATGCAGGATTTCATTCAGTTTCATGTGGTATAGGGTAGCATTAAAGGCACTCGATGTGCGCCCCTCTGGTTGCTCGGCAAACATCGATGTGATAGTCCAGTTCGGTCCAGACGCTCTGCAGCATATCAGGTGTTATCATGCGAACTACAAGTGCCCTGCGAGGTCACTAGACCTAATTATTTGTGACTTCTTTCTCTCGGGGTACATGAAGAGCACAGTTCACGTACCATCACTACCTGCAACACTGGAGGAGCTGAAAATTTCAATCACTGAAGCAGTTCACATGATAACACCAGATATGCTGCAGAGCGTCTGGACCGAACTGGACTATCACAACGATGTTTGCCAAGCAACCAGAGGGGCGCACATCGAGTGCCTTTAATGCTACCCTATACCACATGAAACTGAATGAAATCCTGCATCTGAAGCTACTAACTCTGAAAGATTATTACAATAAAGGTACATGGAATACATATCTGAAATCAGGGAGTGATTTTGAGGCCACCCTGTATATATATACGACAGAACAAGTTTACATTTCGTGTGCCTAAATTACTACCAATAGAATATGAGGTTAAACATACTGTGGAAAATACTGTATATATTTTCCAGAAATTCAGTATTTATATGTAAGTAGATGGCCATACTGTATTTAATAATTTTTATGTCATAGAAAACGGAAAGCCTGCGTCTGCGCAGACGAGACTCGCCATCTTGGTTTTGAATTGGATACAACGTTAATATAATGGGAAGAATTTTTCGTGCTCTTGAGGTTAAAATTGGATTGACACCTCTCAAATAGGAGGCGAAATTGTTGGATGTGCATTCCTGCATAACTTGAGATATCAGACGACTGGACAAGACAGCTCCATGAACCTCAGATAAGCTCTCTAGATTTGTGTATACATCTGGCCAGTGTTTTCATAAATTTAGTTAGTGAGGTTTTTCTGAGTATGATAAAATTTAATATCCAGTCAAATTGCTGAGTGATATTAAGATATATTTTCCTTCTGTTATGTATATGTGAATTTATATATAATCATTTTTTAATATACAGTCCACAAATTTATATATTTACGAGTATTCATGGTGTATGTATATTTCATTTAATTAATAGGTCCAGAGCAACTTGTGGTTATGACAGTGGTAGGTATCGAAGGGGGACATTTTTTGCGACCTAGGTGTCCCAAATTCCTACTTGTCTATGTAACATTGATAAATAATAATTATCTTTGTTATCATTTACTGTTATATGCATAATTAGTTACATTCAGATAAATGCAATTTTCCACACATACTTTAATATAGTGATAGGTGACAGAAGAGAATATTTTATATTATATCAACAATATCCTTACAAAACAATTTCTATTGTTCATTATGGCGGATATTTTCAATTAATGCTATAAAAATTCCTTGAACAATAAATCTATTATTCAAAAAAATGGCTTCAACTTGGAGTTTACCTGGAGTTTACCTGGAGAGAGTTCCGGGGGTCAACGCCCCCGCGGCCCGGTCTGTGACCAGGCCTCCTGGTGGATCAGAGCCTGATCAACCAGGCTGTTACTGCTGGCTGCAAGCAAACCAACGTACGAGCCACAGCCCGGCTGGTCAGGAACCGACTTTAGGTGCTTGTCCAGTGCCAGCTTGAAGACTGCCAGGGGTCTGTTGGTAATCCCCCTTATGTATGCTGGGAGGCAGTTGAACAGTCTCGGGCCCCTGACACTTATTGTATGGTCTCTTAACGTGCTAGTGAC
The DNA here is from genome assembly GCF_038502225.1 of Cherax quadricarinatus. Taxonomy (NCBI): domain Eukaryota; kingdom Metazoa; phylum Arthropoda; class Malacostraca; order Decapoda; family Parastacidae; genus Cherax; species Cherax quadricarinatus. The sequence goes on from NC_091292.1 coordinate 98,387,351, forward strand.
ACCCCTGCTTTTCATTGGGGGGATGTTGCATCGTCTGCCAAGTCTTTTGCTTTCGTAGTGAGTGATTTTCGTGTGCAAGTTCGGTACTAGTCCCTCTAGGATTTTCCAGGTGTATATAATCATGTATCTCTCCCGCCTGCGTTCCAGGGAATACAGGTTTAGGAACCTCAAGCGCTCCCAGTAATTGAGGTGTTTTATCTCCGTTATGCGCGCCGTGAAGGTTCTCTGTACATTTTCTAGGTCAGCAATTTCACCTGCCTTGAAAGGTGCTGTTAGTGTGCAGCAATATTCCAGCCTAGATAGAACAAGTGACCTGAAGAGTGTCATCATGGGCTTGGCCTCCCTAGTTTTGAAGGTTCTCATTATCCATCCTGTCATTTTTCTAGCAGATGCGATTGATACAATGTTATGGTCCTTGAAGGTGAGATCCTCCGACATGATCATTCCCAGGTCTTTGACGTTGGTGTTTCGCTCTATTTTGTGGCCAGAATTTGTTTTGTACTCTGATGAAGATTTAATTTCCTCGTGTTTACCATATCTGAGTAATTGAAATTTCTCATCGTTGAACTTCATATTGTTTTCTGCAGCACACTGAAAGATTTGGTTGATGTCCGCCTGGAGCCTTGCAGTGTCTGCAATGGAAGACACTGTCATGCAGATTCGGGTGTCATCTGCAAAGGAAGACACGGTGCTGTGGCTGACATCCTTGTCTATGTCGGATATGAGGATGAGGAACAAGATGGGAGCGAGTACTGTGCCTTGTGGAACAGAGCTTTTCACCGTAGCTGCCTCGGACTTTACTCTGTTGACGACTACTCTCTGTGTTCTGTTAGTGAGGAAATTATAGATCCATCGACCGACTTTTCCTGTTATTCCTTTAGCACGCATTTTGTGCGCTATTACGCCATGGTCACACTTGTCGAAGGCTTTTGCAAAGTCTGTATATATTACATCTGCATTCTTTTTGTCTTCTAGTGCATCTAGGACCTTGTCGTAGTGATCCAATAGTTGAGACAGACAGGAGCGACCTGTTCTAAACCCATGTTGCCCTGGGTTGTGTAACTGATGGGTTTCTAGATGGGTGGTGATCTTGCTTCTTAGGACCCTTTCAAAGATTTTTATGATATGGGATGTTAGTGCTATCGGTCTGTAGTTCTTTGCTGTTGCTTTACTGCCCCCTTTGTGGAGTGGGGCTATGTCTTTTGTTTTTAGTAACTGTGGGGTGACCCCCGTGTCCATGCTCCCTCTCCATAGGACGGAAAAGGCTCGTGATAGGGGCTTCTTGCAGTTCTTGATGAACACGGAGTTCCATGAGTCTGGCCCTGGGGCAGAGTGCATGGGCATGTCATTTATCGCCTGTTCGAAGTCATTTGGCGTCAGGATAACATCGGATAGGCTTGTGTTAACCAAATTCTGTGGCTCTCTCATAAAAAAATTCATTTTGATCTTCGACTCAGTCTGGTTAGCGGCTTGCTAAAAACTGAGTCATATTGGGACTTGAGTAGCTCACTCATTTCCTTGCTGTCATCTGTGTATGACCCATCTTGTTTAAGTAGGGGCCCAATACTGGATATTGTTCTCGACTTTGATTTGGCATAGGAGAAGAAATACTTTGGGTTTCTTTCGATTTCATTTATGGCTTTTAGTTCTTCCCGCGATTCCTGACTCCTATAAGATTCCTTTAGCTTAAGTTCGATGCTTGCTATTTCTCTGACTAGTGTCTCCCTACGCATTTCAGATATATTGACCTCTTTTAGCCGCTCTGTTATTCTTTTCCGTCGCCTGTAAAGGGAGCGCCTGTCTCTTTCTATTTTACATCTACTCCTCCTTTTTCTTAGAGGAATAAGCCTTGTGCATACATCGAGTGCCACCGAGTTAATCTGTTCTAGGCATAAGTTGGGGTCTGTGTTGCTTAGTATATCTTCCCAGCTTATATCGGTTAGGACTTGGTTTACTTGGTCCCACTTTATGTTTTTGTTATTGAAGTTGAATTTGGTGAATGCTCCCTCGTGACTAATCTCATTATGTCGGTCTGGGGCTCCATGCATACATGTCTGAACCTCAATTATGTTGTGATCTGAGTATATTGTTTTTGATATGGTGACATTTCTTATCAGATCATCATTGTTAGTGAAGATGAGGTCTAGTGTATTCTCCAGTCTAGTAGGCTCTATTATTTGCTGGTTTAAATTGAATTTTGTGCAGAGATTTAAAAGCTCGTGTGAGTGTGAGTTTTCATCAGAGCTGCCTCCTGGTGTTATTACTGCAACAATATTATTTGCTATATTCCTCCATTTTAGGTGCCTTAAGTTGAAATCCCCCAGGAGCAAGATGTTGGGTGCAGGAGCTGGAAGATTTTCCAGACAGTGGTCAATTTTTAACAGCTGTTCCTGGAATTGCTGGGATGTTGCATCCGGAGGCTTGTAGACTACCACAATGACTAGGTTTTGGTTCTCGACCTTTACTGCTAAAACTTCCACAACATCATTTGAGGCATTAAGCAGTTCTGTGCAAACAAGTGACTCTGCAATGTACAGGCCAACTCCCCCCTTTTGCCTGTTCACTCTGTCACATCTGTATAGGTTGTAACCTGGGATCCATATTTCGTTGTCCAAGTGATCCTTTATGTGGGTCTCAGTGAAAGCCGCGAACATTGCCTTTGCCTCTGCAAGCAGTCCACGGATGAAAGGTATTTTGCTGTTTGTTGCTGGCTTTAGACCCTGTATATTTGCAAAGAAGAATGTCATCGGACTGGTGGTATTGTTGGTACTGGGGGGGGATTTTTTTTCCGGCATTAGTATCTGTATCTGTTGGTTTGGAGTGGAGGCCATCGACTGTGGTTCCACTCCAGGAATGACTGGATTTGGTGTACGATTTCTGCCATTTCTTGCCAGTTTTTTTCCTTCTTGGCACTAAAAAACCTCTCCCTCTTGAGTGGCTGTGGCTACCCAGGTTTTCCCATGGCCTGGATGTTTTGTATCTTTTTGCCCCCTTTAGATGGTGTGCTTGGCAATTTAAATTATAGCACAGTCTTTCCTGTACTGAAGAGTTACACAGTTCAGGGTGAAAAAGCTTACAGGAAGGGAGTTTGCATTTTCCTGTTGTCATATGGGCACGGCATTTTCTAGGGTGGTCATAGTTGCACGTCCCGTCTGTTTTTCCAGATTTCCCATGTCTGCAGATACCAAGTGCATAGTATGTGCACAGGCTTGGTTTCCGTTTGCCTTGGGTTTCTGTGACTGTATTCCCTGTTGGTGCATGTTTCCCTGTCTTATTCCTCTCCTCCCTAGCACCAACAACGGAGCTCCCACCAGTTATTTTTGGTAATATATCCTCACTATTGCTAGTGGAGTCCTCTTGTTTGCTATTTCCTGTGGTATTTCTAGTTTGCAATATTGGTTTTATCTTATCTTTGTCTACACTTGTTTCCCCACTATGGCTCCTGTCCCCTATGAGGTCATTTATATGTATTCCTTCCTTCTTATAATTCCCGACTACCTGGACAAAATCTCCAGCTTCACCATTACTGTCTCCCAAGACAGCACCTCCAGCTTAACCATTACTGTCTCCCAAGACAGCACCTCCAGCTTCACCATTACTGTCTCCCAGGACAGCACCTCCAGCTTCACCATTACTGTCTCCCATTACAGCACCTCCAGCTTCACCATTACTGTCTCCCAGGACAGCACTATCATCCCCACATTTACTAACTACCAGGACATCACCTCCAGCCTTACAGTTTCTGACTACATGGCCAGCATCAAGGGCAGTACCATTCAGCCCAGACATTTTATGTTCCCATCTGTTGTAGAAAGCTTCCAGGTTTTCTATGAAAGCAGCTTTGATGTTATCCTCTTTTAATACCCTTGTGATTTTATTCCACAGATTTATCTCATTTGGGCATACCCAAAAACACTTCCCTGTTTTAATACTGCTTGTAGCTAGTTCTTGGATATCTGCACAAGGGGCGTGACACCAATTTCCACAAAAATGACAATTTATTCATGTGGAAGCCCGTTTGTTTGATTGACTGCAGACTACACAGAGCTTCATAATGATTTGAATGGTTGATTTACTGTAATTCTACTAGCAACCTCTTGAATACTCTATTAATAACCTCCTTAAATGAAGCTCTAGCTATTTGTATTTCTATTTCTAACTGTACTTGTATATTGGACAGCTTACCGTGTACGTTCCTGATTTATATTTATTGTTTGTGTTTGATAAGGGCGCCTACAACCCCATCCGTTTACAGTCTGCTTTATTGTCCAACGAATCCGTTTGAAACCAGTCAAGGGTTCGGACCAGTCAAGGGTTCGGACCAGTCGAGGGTTCGGACCAGTCGAGGGTTCGGAACCAGTCTGATCTGATCAGTGGGTCACTTATTTAAAACATACTGGTCGGTGATTTGGGCTAACACATGAAGGATCTACTTGAAATTATCTACCCGAGTAATATGTGATTTGATTGATACAAAAGTATAACTTGCGTGTTGAAGAACCGGTGATTGCTGGCAGCTCCTACAATGACGAACGGTCGAGCCTCAACCCTTCAATCGCTGAATCTAGCTTTTCTAGTTTTTTTTCGTCTCCAGCACAATAAATGCTATATTATCACTATAGTTGACTGGTGGAAATTTTGGAAGAAGGACGCTTTTTCTGTAGTAATAATTGCTTCTCGTTGTGTATATTGAGACCGCTGGAAACTACAGGTTATGTGAAATTCACAGTAACGTCTCGTATTTCAAGAAAAGAAACTAATGAAAGTCACTCCACTCCACTAAGTACCATTATAATACTGGTTAGTTGCTACTACAACACTGTATTCTGCTATTCACTGGTATCACTAGATTATATGCGAGTACACTAGCAGGCCAGGAAGATTATTAAAACAGCTGACCTCTGTGGTAAGTTTCTGGCGACTTCTGGCACCTGCCTCTATAGGCTTATCACTTCATTTACAAATTCACCTGTTTTCAAATGACACTTTAGCCTTTATCATCTATATACTAGGGAGCCACTGTAGTATACACTATACACTATGTATACACAATGTTATCAGGGAGACTTTCTTTCCTCTGACAAAGAAAAGCTCTATTATTATTATTTTGCACACGGAACACAGGCCTATGATTCCCCTCTGGCAGTAAACTCTGCTAGGTAGTGCACACTAATTCTCCTTTTTTGACTCAGTATATAATGGTTTCCGCCCAAGATTGGTTCCAGGCGCTAGAGGGATGTATCGTATAGGATTGATGGCACAAATTAAAGTTCTAGCACGTAAGAGCGACCGTGAAAACACCAGAAAACCCGGAGCACAACGAGGCACGCTGACACGCTGACACGCTGACACGCTGACACGCTCCGAAAAATCAAATGATATCTCGTATCCAAAGCTGCTGTCCGAAGTATTCGTGCACAGGCAGCCATGATGCTTCAACCAAACCAGCTTGGCTTTGGGGCCTCTCAAGAAAGTGAAGCAACGGTTCATGCAACAAGGGCGTATATTAACAACCTGTCTGAGGACAATGCAGTGGTAAAATTAGATTTCAAGAATGCGTTCAATCTCCTGAAAAGAGACGTGGTATTAGCAGCAGTACAAGAACATTTCCCTGGTCTCTTCCCTTTTGTTTCAGCTGGGTATAGCAAGGAATCAATGCTTCTCTTTGGAGAGCATGAAATCACATCATCGGAGGGTGTCCAACAAGGAGATCCTCTTGCACCATTTCTCTTCTGTATAGCAGTTAGGGAAATCACAGTCAGGCTGACCAGCGAGCTAAACATCTGGTTCCTAGATGATGGCACACTAGCAGGTACAAAGGAGTCCCTCCTACATGACCTTACACAGGTAATGACACGGGGACAGGAAATGGGTCTCATCCTGAATCCATCCAAATGTGAAATCATCTCAGTCAGTCAACAGGTGATAAATGCAGTGAGATCAAAACTACCAGGAGCAGCAGTCATTGCCCCCACAAATAGTGTCTTGCTAGGAGCACCTCTGGGAAGCAATGCCATTGACACAATTCTCAGGAAGAAATTGGAAGAGTTAAGGAGAATGGAACAACGAATAGGCAATCTGGACACCCACGATGCCTTGTACCTTCTCACAAAGTGCTTGAGTCTGCCCAGGTTGACATATTTCCTAAGATGTGCACCTTCATATGATAACCCTATACTGCACGAATACGACAGTATTCTGAGGCAGATTTTTACGAAAGTACTGAACCTTACTCTAGAAGACGGGCAGTGGAACCAAGCTACACTTCCAGTCAGACTAGGAGGCATTGGTGTCCGCAAGTAATCACAGATTGCGCTACCTGCTTTTCTGTCCTCGTGTATTGCATCCAGAGAGCTTGTAGCAGCGATTCTCCCTGAACATCTTAGGGACAAGATTGGAGTCCAGGACCAAAAATTCATTGACGGAGCCATGATCTGGGATAATCTAACGGGCTCAGAAACCAGACCTGCTCCCCCCAACAACTACAAACAATCGCACTGGGATGGTCCAATAGTGGAAAATATATCCTCAACAATGCTTCAGAGTGTGTCAGGGAAGGATAGATCCCGCCTCCTGGCAGTGAGAGCCCCTCATGCTGGGGACTTTCTGTTGGCTGTTCCCAACTCCAGCCTTGGCACACGCCTCGACCCACAGACCATCCGCATCGGTGTTGCCCTTCGACTTGCCGCCCCTATTCTCGCCGAACACAGGTGTATTTGTGGCAGTGAAGCAGCAGACCGATTCGGGTACCATGGTCTTGTGTGCCGTAAATCCGAGGGAAAGATTGCAAGACATGAGGAGGTTAATAACATTATCAAGAGGAGCCTCACAACAGCTGGATGCCCAGCAGTAAGGGAGCCACCCCAACTATGCAGATCTGATGGCAGCCAGAAGCGTCCAGATGGTATCACCCTTCAAGCCTGGACAGATGGGAAGCAGGTGGTGTGGGACTATACATGTGCATCTACCTTGGCTGATACCTATCTCCAATACACCAAGGAGGAAGGAGGGGCAGCTGCCAGCTTCAGGGAGTCCCAAAAGTCTAGAAAATATGGAGAACTTGCCCATCATTATATGTTTGTTCCCATAGGCTCAGAGACCCTTGGCTCATGGGGAAAGAGTGCATCTAAATTCCTTAAGGAGCTGGGAAAAAGACTCATCAGGGTAACTAGGGATCCCAGGGAAGCTAGTTTTCTGTTCCAGCGGCTCAGTGCGGCTGTTCAAAGGGGTATTGCCTGCTGTATTTTGGGCACACGCCCCAGCTCTGAAGAACTGGATGAGATTTTCGCCTTATAATCTGTGATACACACGTAACAACATGTACCTTATATGCCACCTTTATATCAACAATGTATCTCTTAAATCTTCTGTACCATATTATGTAATAAAATATTCCTATTGGTAAAAAAAATATATATGTACTGAAAGATGGGGTGGTAGGGGAAGTGGAATATTCAAACGGCTTCAGGAAGAAATCCAAATATTCTTCCTTGAAGCCTTTTTATCCACTTCTCCGAGGCTATCAGTCCCACAATTTACACCAGAGGTGGACCCCATATTATATATATATATATATATATATATATATATATACATATATATATATATATATATATATATATATATATATATATATATATATATATATATATATATATATATATATATATGCAAGACAAGCCACGATTGTTGGAAATCTTTAGCTCAAGTACTTTCACACTTCTCAGTGCATCATCAGACGCTGTGCGAAGTTGGACTGAAGAAGTCGCTGTAACGAAACGTTTCCAGAATAAAAAATACCCATTAGAGAAAACGAAGAAATATTTTTCAAATGGAGGGATGACTATACTATACTGCATATCTAGTGCGTTTTAATTAAGGGGGTCTTCGACTTGAAGGCTGGCACAAGTGTCTCATTTGTCAACTTGATGGATTTGTAAACCATTTATTCACAAGTCTCTGTGTGACTTGTTAATGGACCAGGTCGGTCTGAAAAGCCACATAAACATTAATCAATACGTGTGAATTATAAATGTTAGGCTCCACAGCCAGGGTGACACTAGGGGAGTGAAGACAATTTTTACAATACGTACAGAAGGTGATTGAGTGTTAAAAACGTTTTAAAAAGTGTAAAAATTTATGTATTTTAGCTAAAAAATCAAGTTTGTTTGAAAAGTCTTAAAATCCAAAATCGTCGAAATGTGCAATAAAATACCATTTTAGATAATTTCTCTGAGTTTTTAATGATTCACGTATTTTTTAAAATATATGAAATATTCAATAATAATATTTATTATTATGGACTTTAAACAGCAATAAAGGGCTGGATCTGGAGTGATTGATCATGTCATGTCAAGATCATGTCATGTCAAGATCATGTCAACTGGCATAAACCAGCTGACAAGAACAAGAAAAAAAACTAGTGTAATGAAGCGACAGAAAAGTAAGTAATTTCATTAGACTCATTGATCCCGAAAATGTTAAATTTGACTAATTCTTTTTTTTCAGACTAATGTTCATGTAATTTATTTTTCTGTATCTGATTTACAGAATTAATTTCATTTTTACTGCAAATTAATTTAATTCATTCGACATAGATTAATGGAGTTTAAAATCTATCCACTACAGTAGGCTCATCAAGGCTGCAGGCAACCTTATCACAAAAATACTTTATTTACTAAAAAAGAGATTAATATAAACTGAGAGAAATACACCTTTTGATGTATATATCATGTCTCGACTTACTCAGTATATTTTATGTTTAATGTAAATAATTACGAATAATTTTTACTGAATCCAATTTGGATTTAGGAAAAATAAAAGCACTAATGATGCAATCATAAAAATGCTAGATCTGCTTTACACAGCATTGGAAAATAAGGAATATCCACTAGGAATTTTTATTGACCTAATAAAAGCTTTTGACAAAGTAGACCACGACATCCTACTCCACAAACTTGACCATTACGGTATAAGAGGCCATGCGCTTGCTTATTTCAAATCTTACCTTACTAATAGGTATCAGTATGTTACCATTAAAGACACAGCATCACCAACACGGCCACTTGATACTGGAGTTCCGCAGGGAAGTGTCCTTGGTCCCCTGCTCTTCCTCATATACATCAATGATCTTCCAAATGTATCCCAACACCTGAAACCCATTCTCTTTGCTGACGACACGACTTACGTCATATCTCACCCTAATCTTGCCACCCTCAACACCATTGTTAACGAGGAGCTGATCAAAATATCGACTTGGATGACAGCCAATAAACTTACGCTTAACACTGACAAAACCTACTATGTTATGTTTGGTAGCAGAGCAGGAGATGCACAAATTAACATTAAGATCGACAACACTCTAATTACCAGACATAATGAGGGCAAATTCCTAGGCCTATACCTTGACAACAACCTGAATTTCAGCACCCATATCCAACACATAACCAAAAAAGTATCCAAAACAGTCGGGATCCTCTCCAAGATACGATACTACGTGCCGCAAAATGCCCTTCTCACACTATACCACTCACTTATTTATCCATACCTCACCTATGCTATTTGTGCTTGGGGATCAACTGCAGCAACACACCTAAAGCCAATAATAACCCAACAAAAAGCTGCAGTAAGAATAATCACTAAATCCCATCCCTGGCAACACACCCCCCACTCTTCATAGATCTAAACTTACTCCCTGTTCAGTTCATCCACACTTACTGTGCAATCTACATCTACAGGACCTTAAACTCCAATATCAACCTTGACCTAAAACGCTTTCTTGATAGTTGTGACAGAACCCACAGGCATAACACCAGACACAAACATCTCTACGACATTCCCCGTGTCCGACTAAACCTTTACAAAAATTCAATGTATGTCAAAGGCCCTAAAATCTGGAACACCCTACCTGAGAACTCTAGAACTGCAGACACATTCATCACCTTCAAAACTACCATTAGAAAACATCTTATCTCCCTGATACACCCCATCAACTAACTACACGAATACCACCTGGTGGTTCACACTTACATTCACTCACCCATTTGACCATAAACAGAAATATTAATCTCAATCTTAAAATAATGAATCCTATGATACTCCAATACTGAAACTATGTACTGTGCCAAAACAAAAGCATTCACATTGCTAAACTCACAAACTAGTATTTAGTCACTTAGCCATAATACCAACTTACCTCATAATTTGTAATATTTTAAAATAAAGAATTAAACTAAGTCTGCCCGAAATGCCTAGCCATGCTAGGTGTTCTAGTGGTACACTCTGTAATCATTATTTAACTGCATGTAAACCACACAACAACCAAATTCTGTAAATTCAACATTGTAATCTTTATAGAGAATAAACTTTGAATTTGAATTTGAATTTGAATTTGAATGACCGCGGTAAAAATAAATCAGTCTGCCACGTTTTACGTTATCATAAGTAACTTACTCGTATGTTACTGTGGAAGATGTGCAACAATAGTATGTAATACCGACAAGATGAAATTAAGACACATGTGCAACATCTGGGTGTCTTTATTGTAGACGTTTCGCCATCCAGTGGCCTTATCAATACAAATTCTAGGACATAACTTGAAGACAGTAGGACTATATACAGAAGATGAGGTAATCAGTCCCTCAACCTAGGAGTAGGTGCGAAGAGCACCGTAGTCTTGGAGATTCTGAAGCAGAAGGAAGGAGCCTGGCGCTTATATAGAAACGTCAGGTGCAGCAGACGAGGGCATAGTCACTGGTAGGCGGGATTCCCCAGTGGAAGTAGGTCCTTCCCAAAGAGATGGGTTAGTTGTAGTAGTAGTTGTCGTAGTCGTGAAGGTTATGAACATGTCCTCAGAATCACGGCTACGACAACTACTACTACAACTAACCCATCTCTTTGGGAAGGACCTACTTCCACTGGGGAATCCCGCCTACCAGTGACTATGCCCTCGTCTGCTACACCTGACGTTTCTATATAAGTGCCAGGCTCCTTCCTTCTGCTTCAGAATCTCCAAGACTATGGTGCTCTTCGCACCTACTCCTAGGTTGAGGGACTGATTACCTCATCTTCTGTATATAGTCCTACTGTCTTCAAGTTATGTCCTAGAATTTGTATTGATAAAGCCACTGGATGGCGAAACGTCTACAATAAAGACACCCAGATGTTGCACATGTGTCTTAATTTCATCTTGTCGATATTATATACTATTGTTGCACAACTTGTCAGACACTGCAACATCATGGAATCTTGATTCTGAGGACATGTACATAACCTTCACGGCTTCGACAACTACTACTACAACTAACCCATCTCTTTGGGAAGGACCTACTTCCACTGGGGAATCCCGCCTACCAGTGACTATGCCCTCGTCTGCTTCACCTGACGTTTCTATATAAGCGCCAGGCTCCTTCCTTCTGCTTCAGAATCTCCAAGATTACGGTGCTCTTCGCACCTACTCCTAGGTTGAGGGACTGATTACCTCATCTTCTGTATATAGTCCTACTGTCTTCAAGTTATGTCCTAGAATTTGTATTGATAAAGCCACTGGATGGCGAAACATCTACAATAAAGACACCCAGATGTTGCACATGTGTCTTAATTTCATCACTGTGGAAGATGCCTGTAATCGTATGAAGCTGCGTAATTATATCTAAATAAGCTTACCTGACACACCAAAAAAAAAAAAAAAATAATGCGACAGCTGACAACGAAGTTATCCCAAGAAGAGATGCATTTTCTATAACTTCTTGAACGTTGCTGCATTAGAGAAAACGATAAAATTTTGAAATGGAGGGATGACTATACTATACTGCATATCTAGTTTATTTCAAGGGGGTTTTTGCTTTGAGGGTAGGTTCCTTGATGTTGGTGAGGAGAAATTGAAGTTAATTTCCCCTTCCTTGGATCAAACTTGTATTCCTCTCATGAGACATGACTCCTACAGGTTTAGCGTTCCCCTATAAATGAAATAAATAGTCTCTTGTCACAGGATTGGCTGTGTTCACCCGTCCACTTGCATGGCAGACACGACTTAGCGACGAATATATCACTCACATAGTACCTTAGAAGAGCGTAATATTGTTATAAATAGTAGAATGGACAGGGACTCGTATCGTGGTGCATGCGTCCAAGATTTGTAGGATTTTTAACCAGGGTAAGCCATCCAGGATAACCCAAGAAAGTCGGTGCGTCGTAGAGGTCTATCTGTCTTAATTCCATTGGCTCCTTCAACCTTGTCCCCCAGGATGCCACCCACACCTGTCGACTAACACCCAGGTACCTATTTACTGCTAGGAGAACAGGGACAGCAAGTGTTACGAAACATGCTCAACGTTTCCACCCGTGCCAGGGACTGAACCACAGACACTCAATGTGTGAGGCGAGAGCGTTGCCAACCGAGCTACGGGACACTTATTCACCCATCCACTTGCATGCCAGACAAAACGGTCATACAGCTGCTGACTGTATTAGCAACGTGTATATTTCTCACATAGTACCTTAGAAGGGCATAAAATTGTTATAAACATAAGAATGGACGGGAAATCAAACCGTGGTGCATGCTTTCAGTGGGATCAACATTATAACCACTCATAAATTCAGTCCCAACATCTGTAAAACCTCGTAATGCATTTTCAACTGCTCGAGGAAGAAAAATGTATTTCATGTACGCCTCTGCTTCTCCATTTTTCTTACATATGACATATAATAATGTGCTTTGGCGTGTGTAATGATACTTTTGAGTAAGTATATAATTTGTATCTGGGTGTATATAAGGTTGACTTGGGATAACCGTCGATAACCTAGTATAACCCCACAGTCAAACTATCCACAGCACTACCCACCATCCAGAGTACTACACAGCATCCACAGTACTACACAGCATCCACAGTACTACACAGCATCCACAGTACTACACAGCATCCACAGTACTATCCACCATCCACAGTACTACACAGCATCCACAGTACTACACAGCATCCACAGTACTATCCACCATGCACAGTACTACACAGCATCCACAGTACTACACAGCATCCACAGTACTATCCACCATCCACAGTACTACACAGCATCCACGGCACTACTCACCATTTACAGCACCACACTACCCACCATTCACAGTACCGCACTATAGATAATGATAAAGATGTTTATTTTGACAAATTTCATGGTTGTACAGAGGAATATAATAGTTGGGTGTACATGCCAAGAGCCCCTTTGTATGCAGAGCATTTCGGGCAAACTTAGAGATTAACTTAATATTAGTAAGGCAATAATATATAGTTCATATGGTCATTAGATGAGTTACAGTGAGTACAGTAGAATTGTATATTCTGTCAGGTAATGCTACATGATAAGTCTAGTAGAGACTTATTACACTATTGAATTAGTTAATAAAGATTACAGTATTACAATGTAACAATTTAAAACAATTTACAATATGATGTATTACAGTTTAGTACTATTTAAAACAACGAGATTTGGTATTACAATGGAACAAATTACATTATGATGTACTGTATTACAATCTACTACTATTTAAAACAATGGAAAAATAGACATCGTAATTACGAAGTAGTAAGTGGTTGAGCATTCATCAGTATAATATTGGTAGTGATTAGGTACGGTGATGAGGTGATTTCCTATTAGGGCCTGAAACTGATTTACAGACAGGGGTCCTCTAGTGTGTTCTGGCAATGAATTCCAGATCTTCGGGCCTTTTACGTGCATAGCATTTTTGCATAGGGAGAGATGAACACGAGGGATATTGAAGATTGATCTGTGTCTCGTATTATGGTTGTTCTGTTATAGTTATCAAGGAGATTGAGAGGAGGGTTTACATTAGAGTATAGTGTTCTGTGTATATAGTAGACACAATAATAAGTGTGGATGTGTTGTCTAATGCAGGAGTTAGTAATCAGTCGCACTGCAGCTTTTTGCTGGCTTATTAAAGGCTTACGGAGATTTGCTGTGGTTGAGCCCCATGCACAAATATCATAGGTGAGGTAAGGGTAAATGAGAGAGTGGTAGAAAGCTAGAAGATCTGATTGGGATACATAGTTCCGTATCTTTGAAAGGATGCCTACTGTTTTGGAGACTTTCTTGGAAATTTGTTGTATGTGTGTCTGAAATTTGAAACTGCAGTCAAAGTGGAGACCTAGAAATTTGCCCTCTGCCTGTCTCGAAATAGGTGAACCATTTATCAATATGTTTAGCTGTACACTTGAAGCTCTGTTTCCAAAAAACATGAAACAGGTTTTGTCTATATTGAGAGTAAGTTTATTGGTAATCATCCAAGTAGATGTTTTTAGCAGTTCAGTATTTACTGTGTCTGTTAGTATGGTTGGGTTTGTGTGAGAAAATACATAAGTTACGTCATCTGCAAATAAAATGGGTTTAAGGAGATTAGATGCGTTTGGTAGGTCATTGATGTAAATAAGAAAGAGAAGTGGGCCAAGAACACTCCCCGGTGGGACTCCAACAAGAACAGGTTGTGTAGTGGAACTGGCTCCATTTGTGTATACATACTGGGTTCTATTGTTAAGATAAGATTTTAGGTAATCGAAAGAGTGTCCTCTGACTCCGTAATGTTCGAGTTTTTAGTGCAAAAGGTTATGGTCAACTGTATCATAAGCTTCTCGTAAGCCTTTGAAAAGTCCCAGGGAAAATTAATTTTTCTCGGGCGCAGAATATATTAGTTCAAGCATATGTATAAGAGCATCATTAGTACTTTTTTTGGTCTGAACTCAAACTAACAAGGGTTGAGCATGTTGTGGGATACGAAGTAGGAGTAGACTTGTGTGTGAATTAATTTTTCGAAGATTTTAGATAGTAGGGGCAGGTTTGATTTAGGCCTATAATTGTTCAATTCAGTTGGATCACCTCATTTGGGGATCGGGGTGACTCTTGCTGTCTTGAGTATGGATGAGAAGGTGGAAGATTCAATGGATTTGTTAAAAAGAGTTGCAATAATTGGTGACAACACACGAGAAGCGTTTTTATACATGAGTGGGGTAAGTTATTGCACCACACAGTATCCACGGCACCACACAGCATTCCCAGCACTCACCATTCACAGCACTACCCACCACCCATAGCACTACCCACCATCCACAGCACTACCCACCACCCACAGCACTACACACCATCCACAGCACTACCCACCATCCACAGCACTACCCACCATCCACAGCACTACCCACCACCCACAGCACTACACACCATCCACAGCACTACCCACCATCCACAGCACTACCCACCATCCACAGCACTTCCCACATCCACAGCACTACCCACCATCCACAGCACTACCCACCATCCACAGCACTACCCACCATCCACAGCACTTCCCACATCCACAGCACTATCCACCATCCACAGCACTACTCACCATCCACAGCACTACCCACCACCCACAGCACTACACACCATCCACAGCACTACCCACTATCCACAGCACTACTCACCACCCACAGCACTACCCACCATCCACAGCACTACCCACCATCCACAGCACTACCCACCATCCACAGCACTACCCACCACCCACAGCACTACACACCATACACAGCACTACCCACCATCCACAGCACTACCCACCATCCACAGCACTACCCACCATCCACAGCACTACCCACCATCCACAGCACTACCCACCACCCACAGCACTACACACCATCCACAGCACTACCCACCATCCACAGCACTACCCACCATCCACAGCACTACCCACCATCCACAGCACTACCCACCATCCACAGCACTACCCACCACCCACAGCACTACCCACCATCCACAGCACTACCCACCATCCACAGCACTACCCACCATCCACAGCACTTCCCACATCCACAGCACTACCCACCATCCACAGCACTACCCACCATCCATAGCACTTCCCACCATCCACAGTACTACACAACACTACCCACCATCCACAGTATTACACAGCATCCACAACACTACCCACCATCCACAGCACTACCCACCACACAGCATCCCCAGCACCACACTACATATCATCCATATCACATCACAACATCCACAGCACAACACAGCATTCCCAGCACCACAAAACATTCCCAGCACCACACAGCATCCACAGAACTATCTACCATCCACAGCACTACCCACCATCTACAGAACTACACAGCATCCACAGCAATACCCACCATCCACAGTACTACACAGCATCCACAGCACTACCCACCATCCACAGCACTACCCACCACACAGCATCCCCAGCACCACGCGACATATCATCGGTATCACATCACAGTATCCACAGTACAACGCAGCATTCCCAGCACCATACAACATTCCCAGCACTACACAACATCCACAGCACTACCCACCATCCATAGCACTACCCACCATCCACAGCATTACCCACCACCCACAGCACTACCCACCATCAATAGTATTACACAGCATCCACACCACTACCCACCGTCCATAGTACTACACAGCATCCACAGCACTACCCACCATCCACAGTACTACACAGCACTAACCATCATCCACAGTACTACACAACATCCACACCACTACCCACCATCCACAGTACTACACAACATCCACGGTACTACTCACCATTTACAGCCCTGCACTACTCACCATCCATAACACCGCACTACTCACCATCCTTAACAGCACACATTATCCACGGCACCATACAGCATTCGCAGCACTACTCACCATGTTGAGCACCACACAGTATCCCCAGCACCACGCTGCATATCATCCACATTACAACATTCCCAGCACCACACAGCATCCACAGCACAACACAGCATCCACACCATCACTCACCATTCACTGCACTTGTAATCACACAAATATTCTGGTGACAAGCGCTGGTTTCCCAGCCTGAGTGAAGATAGACACAACTTGCTCTCGAAATAAGGCTACGTCAGATATGTAAAGGAAGTGTTCTGTGAAACTATTCGGAGTGTCATTTTGCAATATTGTACTATGCCGTTTTTGATACTACATTACGACTCACGAAATCGTAATGACACGATTGCAAACAAACCATACCCCGGCCGGGATTGAACCCGCGGTCAGAGAGTCTCAAAACTCCAGCCCGTCGCGTTAGCCACTGGACCAGTTAGCCACAATAAGATTCGTCCAACTAGGTATATGTCTACACCATAGGAAGGTTAGCACAGGCACCACTGTGACCACAAATGCAAGTTTTTACAGACGAATCTCCAGCTAGCGTGGCCGTGACGAACTCTAGCTCAAGTCCCCTCACTGCCGTCAGCATGGCTCACGAAATCGTAATCACACGATTGCAAACAAACCATACCACGGGCGGGATTTGAAACCGCATTTGTGGTCACAGTGGTGCCTATGCTACCCTTCCTATGGTGTAGAAATATACCTAGTTGGACGAATCTTATTGTGGCTAGCTGGTCTAGTGGCTAACGCGACGGTCTGGAGTTTTGACACTCTCTGACTGCGGGTTCAAATCCCGCCCGTGGTATGGTTTATACTACATTTCTCTACGTTTTCCCTGATTGTATAATTGCAGATAGGCGGGTGTCTAGGTACTAACATATTTCGTCTATATTCAATGCACTTGGGATGGGTTACTATTGTGTTATTTTAGGATTAAGATGATAATACTTATTTTTTTTATTATCAGTATTTTGATTCTATAGTGGCAGATCAGAAGCGCCACTTTCAAACTCTATGGCAGCTAAACGACTGTATGTTGCCAGGCCGCCCACTGATACAACCTTCCTTTATTCAGTAATCTTCTAAACAGTAATATAAGCATCGATTAATGACTCCGTCATTTAAAAGCAATTATTGTCTTTAACAATATGTACACGTGTGACTTCTGGTGATCTGAATATTCACTCTGCAAGCAAGTATAGTCTCCAAGCTTAATGTCTGTGTTTGTACACCCACCAGAGACATAGTAATAACTGTATCTCTCTCTGTTTTATTTATTTTCTATAATTCATTACGTCCCCCGCTGCCTCCCTCACGCCTTACTTCTCTATCTTTCTCTCTGTCTGTCTCTGTCTCTGTCTCTCTTTCTCTCTGCGTCTTCTCTCATTCGCTGGTACCCTCCTTCCATGCCTTTGGCCTTTTCATCTCTCCCTCATACGTTTGTTCGCTAATTAATCCAATTTAATAATCAGACTTGCATAGACATTCCTGATGTGGTAATTAGGCTTGCTTAGAATTCCGAGTGATAATAAGTATGTTTGAGCAATCCATTAGGATGTGTATATTTTACATAACTTTTCTGCATTAAGAATGTGTGTGTGTGTGTATGTGTGTGTGTGTGTGTGTGTGTGTGTGTGTGTGTGTGTGTGTGTTTGTGTGTGTGTGTGTGTGTGTGTGTGTGTGTGTACACACACACAGCCTTCAGGACCTCGCCCATTCCACTTACACTGGTAAAGATCAGTGGTTCTCAAACTTTTTCACTCCATTTCCCTCTTGAGGAAGTCTGAAAAGCACTGCTACCAACCCTGCAGCACAAAGGTTGCCATTCCTTCAGCCACAAGGCTGCCAACACTGCAACGCCGAGGCTGCCAACCCTGTAGTAAAAGGGCTACCAACCCTGAAGCGCCAGGGCTACCAACCCAGCAATGCCAGGGCTGCCAACCCAGGAGCCCCAGGGCTGCCAACCCAGCAACGCCAGGGCTGCCAACCCAGCAACGCCAGGGCTGCCAACCCAGCAACGCCAGGGCTGCCAACCCACCAGAACCAGGGCTGCCAACCCAGCAACACCAGGGCTGCCAACCCAGCAGTGCCAGAGCTGCCAACCCTGCAGCGTTAAGAACTTGGAAATATATGATACAGAGTAAATATTTCTAGGCTACCTAGTAGAATAAATAATATATATTCGGAACTTCCATGTCTGTGCGTGTATTCGCGACTTGATTTGAAGGTAATTCTTTGTGTAAAGTGGGGAGTGGAAGAGCCAGAGTGAGCACAAGTGTTCTTCAGTGAGCCAGAGTGAGCACAAGTGTTCTTCAGTGAGCCAGAGTGAGCACAAGTGTTCTTCGGTGAGCCAGAGTGAGCACAAGTGTTCTTCAGTGAGCCAGAGTGACCACAGGTGCTCTTCAGTGAGCCAGAGTGAGCACAAGTGTTCTTCAGTGAGCCAGAGTGAGCACAAGTGTTCTTCAGTGAGCCAGAGTGAGCACAAGTGTTCTTCAGTGAGCCAGAGTGAGCACAAGTGTTCTTCAGTGAGCTAGAGTGAGCACAAGTGTTCTTCAATGAGCCAGAGTGAGCACAAGTGTTCTTCAGTGAGGCAGAGTGAGCACAAGTGTTCTTCAGTGAGCCAGAGTGAGCACAAGTGTTCTTCAGTGAGCCAGAGTGACCACAGGTGCTCTTCAGTGAGCCAGAGTGAGCACAAGTGTTCTTCAGTGAGCCAGAGTGAGCACAAGTGTTCTTCAGTGAGCCAGAGTGAGCACAAGTGTTCTTCAGTGAGCCAGAGTGAGCACAAGTGTTCTTCAGTGAGCCAGAGCGAGCACAAATGTTCTTCAGTGAGCCAGAGTGAGCACAAGTGTTCTTCAGTGAGCCAGAGTCAGCACAAGTGTTCTTCGGTGAGCCACAGTGAGCACAAGTGTTCTTCAGTGAGCCAGAGTGAGCACAAGTGTTCTTCAGTGAGCCAGAGTGAGCACAAGTGTTCTTCAGTGAGCCAGAGTGAGCACAAGTGTTCTTCAGTGAGCCAGAGTGAGCACAAGTGTTCTTCAGTGAGCCAGAGTGAGGACAAGTGTTCTTCAGTGAGCCAGAGTGAGCACAAGTGTTCTTCAGTGAGCAAGAGTGACCACAGGTGTTCTTCAGTGAGCCAGAGTGAGCACAAGTGTTCTTCAGTGAGCCTGAGTGAGCACAAGTGTTCTTCAGTGAGCCAGAGTGAGCACAAGTGTTCTTCAGTGAGCCAGAGTGAGCACAAGTGTTCTTCAGTGAGCCAGAGTGAGCACAAGTGTTCTTCAGTGAGGCAGAGTGAGCACAAGTGTTCTTCAGTGAGCCAGAGTGAGCACAAGTGTTCTTCAATGAGCCAGAGTGAGCACAAGTGTTCTTCAGTGAGCCAGAGTGAGCACAAGTGTTCTTCAGTGAGCCAGAGTGAGCACAAGTGTTCTTCAGTGAGCCAGAGTGAGCACAAGTGTTCTTCAATGAACCAGAGTGAGCACAAGTGTTCTTCAGTGAGCCAGAGTGAGCACAAGTGTTCTTCAGTGAGCCAGAGTGAGCACAAGTGTTCTTCAATGAGCCAGAGTGAGCACAAGTGTTCTTCAGTGAGGCAGAGTGAGCACAAGTGTTCTTCAGTGAGCCAGAGTGAGCACAAGTGTTCTTCAATGAGTCAGAGTGAGCACAAGTGTTCTTCAGTGAGCCAGAGTGAGCACAAGTGTTCTTCAGTGAGCCAGAGTGAGCACAAGTGTTCTTCAATGAGCCAATGAGAGCACAAGTGTTCTTCAGTGAGCCAGATTGAGCACAAGTGTTCTTCAGTGAGCCATATTCAGGAAGGTTGGTCCACGTCCTGACTCTCAGTAACTGGTC
This sequence comes from Cherax quadricarinatus, assembly GCF_038502225.1. Lineage (NCBI taxonomy): Eukaryota > Metazoa > Arthropoda > Malacostraca > Decapoda > Parastacidae > Cherax > Cherax quadricarinatus. The sequence continues at coordinate 98,407,871 of NC_091292.1, forward strand.
ATTACCTGTTTGCCGCCTCGACCTCATCTGAATTCCAGGAGTTTACTCCCCAGGCAGAGTTTTCTTATTGCACTCTTTACTCTGATGTGTGTGTGTGTGTGTGTGTGTGTGTGTGTGTGTGTGTGTGTGTGTGTGTGTGTGTGTGTGTGTGTGTGTGTGTGTGTGAGTGTGTGTGTGTGTGAACGTGATCAACATTTACTGTATTCTGGCCACCAATGCTTTGCCGTACCTACTCTTAAAACTATGTAGAGATTCCCTCTATCACTTCGTAGTTTAATAACCTCTTCCGCGCCTCTCTCTCTTCACTCCTCCAGGATCGACAGGTTAATTTTCTTGCCGAATCTTTCCCCAAGTCTCGATGCAAACCTTTGAATGTTTTTTCTATCTTGTGAACTTGCTTGAACACTTGAAGGTTCACAGCCGGAGTTCCGAGCAAACTCTGCGAGTGGTTTTACGTTTTGAATAACGTTTCTTAGGAAATATTTTTAGTTTCACGAATTCCATTCCAAGATCTGCTAGTCAGGTGAGACAAATGTTGCTTGGTGTCTCTACCCTTGTGGTGATATGCTAGGCGTCATGTTGACTCCCAGGTCCGGTTCTCAACGTAACAGATGCACTTTCTCTCCACAAAATAATCACAGATAAACCCTTAATTAAAC
>NC_091292.1:98411029-98443529 GCF_038502225.1 Cherax quadricarinatus
GATGTGCCTGGTGTTATAATCACCCCAAGATCTTTTTCCTTGAGTGAGGTTTGTAGTCTCTGACCCCCTAGACTGTACTCCGTCTGCGGCCTTCTTTGCCCTTCCCCAATCTTCATGACTTTGCACTTGGTGGGATTGAACTCCAGGAGCCAATTGCTGGACCAGGTCTGCAGCCTGTCCAGATCCCTTTGTAGTTCTGCCTGGTCTTCGATCGAGTGAATTCTTCTCATCAACTTCACGTCATCTGCAAACAGGGACACCTCAGAGTCTATTCCTTCCGTCATGTCGTTCACAAATACCAGAAACAGCACTGGTCCTAGGACTGACCCCTGCGGGACCCCGCTGGTCACAGGTGCCCACTCTGACACCTCGCCACGTACCATGACTCGCTGCTGTCTTCCTGACAAGTATTCCCTGATCCATTGTAGTGCCTTCCCTGTTATCCCTGCTTGGTCCTCCAGTTTTTGCACCAATCTCTTGTGTGGAACTGTGTCAAACGCCTTCTTGCAGTCCAAGAAAATGCAATCCACCCACCCCTCTCTCTCTTGTCTTACTGCTGTCACCATGTCATAGAACTCCAGTAGGTTTGTGACACAGGATTTCCCGTCCCTGAAACCATGTTGGCTGCTGTTGATGAGATCATTCCTTTCTAGGTGTTCCACCACTCTTCTCCTGATAATCTTCTCCATGATTTTGCATACTATACATGTCAGTGACACTGGTCTGTAGTTTAATGCTTCATGTCTGTCTCCTTTTTTAAAGATTGGGACTACATTTGCTGTCTTCCATGCCTCAGGCAATCTCCCTGTTTCGATAGATGTATTGAATATTGTTGTTAGGGGTACACATAGCGCCTCTGCTCCCTCTCTCAATACCCATGGGGAGATGTTATCTGGCCCCATTGCCTTTGAGGTATCTAGCTCACTCAGAAGCCTCTTCACTTCTTCCTCGGTTGTGTGCACTGTGTCCAGCACTTGGTGGTGTGCCCCACCTCTCCGTCTTTCTGGAGTCCCTTCTGTCTCCTCTGTGAACACTTCTTTGAATCTCTTGTTGAGTTCTTCACATACTTCACGGTCATTTCTTGTTGTCTCTCATCCTTCCTTCCTTAGCCTGATTACCTGGTCCTTGACTGTTGTTTTCCTCCTGATGTGGCTGTACAACAGTTTCGGGTCAGATTTGGCTTTCGGTGCTATGTCATTTTCATATTGTCTTTGGGCCTCCCTTCTTATCTGTGCATATTCGTTTCTGGCTCTACGACTGCTCTCCTTATTCTCCTGGGTCCTTTGCCTTCTATATTTCTTCCATTCCCTAGCACACTTGGTTTTTGCCTCCCTGCACCTTTGGGTAAACCATGGGCTCATCCTGGCTTTTTCATTAATCCTGTTACCCTTGGGTACAAACCTCTCCTCAGCCTTCTTGCATTTTGTTGCTGCATATTCCATCATCTCATTAACTGGCTTCCCTGCCAGTTCTCTGTGTGTGTGTATGTGTGTGTGTATGTGTGTGTGTGTGTGTGTGTATGTGAGTGTGTGTGTATGTGTGTGTGTGTGTGTGTGTATGTGTGTGTGTGTGTATGTGTGTGTGTGTGTGTGTGTGTGTGTGTGTGTGTGTGTGTGTGTGTGTGTGTGTGTGTGTGTGTTACTTGTTATTAATTCAGGCATTTTAAACTCTGTAAAAAGTGCGAGTAAAAATAGTTCAGAGACAAACATCATTGTGATGAGAGTCTGATCTCGGCTCGCCAAGGTTGTTGACACATTGCTTCCTAATTGAGCCTTGCAGACAGTGCTCAATCTTGTGAGGAAATCTCAACAAGGCGATAAAAAGTGATACTTGGAAGCCTGGTAGAGAGAGAAGCTCACTCGGTGTAAAGCAGTATTTTTATCCTGCGTAGAGTTTTATCTTGTCATGAATTGACGAAGCTCTACACGGAGTGAAATATAATTTAATAAAGCTCTGCAGTGAGTGAAACATGACTTCACTAAGCTCTGCAGGGAGTGAAACATGACTTCACTAAGCTCTGCATGGAGTGAAACATGACTTCACTAAGCTCTACATGGAGTGAAACATGACTTCACTAAGCTCTGCAGGGAGTGAAACATGACTTCACTAAGCTCAACATGGAGTGAAACATGACTTCACTAAGCTCTACATGGAGTGAAACATAACTTCATAAAACTCTACATGGAACGAAGCATGACACAACACCGTAACGCTTTACACGAAGTCTCAAGCCGAGGCTTAACCCAGCATTCCCAACCTTTTAAGCCGATCATGTCAGATATGCTCCAGCCCCAAAATTTTTGAGGTATTCCCAAGAGGGGTCTCCTCAAAAATAAGAATGCTAAACCGAAGCAATTTTAGCTTGTGGGAGCATCCCAGAATTGATAACCCGGGATACTACTGAAGCCTGTGTGAGTATCTCAAGAGGATAAGCAGAAGCATCTTTGAGCTACCAAGCTTGACGGGTAAGTGAGGATCGTTCGTTCAGTCTCCCCGAGGAAATTTAAATTTATGGATAGCGATAGATTTTGGTCTCAGACCCTTGGAAAGTAATCTCTTTTCCAAGCAGGAGGTGATGAGTGCAGCTCCTGGCCCAGTGGAGGTAAGTCTCAGCGCAATTAACGGGTTGTACTCACGTATTAGTACTCGATATATATATATATATATATATATATATATATATATATATATATATATATATATATATATATATATATATATATATATATATATATATATATATAAAATATATATATATATATATATATATATATATATATATATATATATATATAGATATATATATATATATATATATATATATATATATATATAACTCTCGAATATGTTACATAATATTTTTTAAGCAAAAGTTATTTTGCACATGGCATTTTTCCTTGCAAAACTTTCTCAAAAAATGCAATATTTTTTTTACCTCTCCAGTGACTTCGCGGAAAAAAAGAGTAAAAACTATTTTAGCAGAATGTTTTTTAAGTGGGTCATAAAAATTTGACGGCGTTTACTTTCTTCAGCAGCAGGTCAGTGACTGAACCTTCAGCAGCAGGTCAGTGACTGAACCTTCAGCAGCAGGTCAGTGACTGAACCTTCTGTTGTATTTACAAATTAAAAGTCACTTTTGCTGTTTCACTAACTAAATAATAATAATAATAATAATAATAAAGTAAATTGTAAACAAATATATATATATATATATATATATATATATATATATATATATATATATATATATATATGCATATATATAATATATATATATATATATATATATATATATATATATATATATATATATATATATATATATATATATATATATATAGTTAGTTCAGTTGAACCTCGGTGTTCGAACGTACAGGACCTCGAACTAACCGGAGTTCGAACAATTTTGTTTAGAAATAAACTGACTCAGTCTTTGAACGTTTTTCTGGAGTCCGAACGTGCGAGATTGTTTACATTTCAATTGTAAAAGGAATTAACACGAAAACTCCTTTTTCAAAAGTGCTTTGAACTGACCTCTGACGCTGACCTAACTCTCGGAGACTTTCGTAAGAATCAGTTCAACATCCTCCAGTGTGTGAAGTTGATAATTATAGCCTGGGTAATACTCTTTCGTACATCGAACTTTTCGCAGTTCGAACACCACCTTTTAACCAATTAAGTTCAAACATTGAGGATCCACTGAGTATTGTTTTATTCCTCCCACTTTATTACCAGTCCCCATCATTCCTACCTACCAATATTACCTTCCATCGACTCCTCCCACTTTATTACCAGTCCCCATCATTCCTACCTACCAATATTACCTTCCATCGACCGAAAAATGCTTAAAAATAAAGGTTCTGAAGATAAAGACGTACAAACTATGCTATTTGCTCTTAAGTATCTGCACACTGCAGTCAAAGCATAATAGTTTTACCATCTTATGAGCAAGAGATTGTAATAACTCACTACAATGGATACATTACAAATCTTTTCATGGAACATTGCTTCCATCAGGAAGCGGTTGCCTGACTTACATCATATTAGTGCAACCAAGAATATTGATGTCATCTGTTTGCAGGAATGTAGATTGAAAGATGGAGCACCTCCACCAAACTTGCCTGGATATGCAGCTTATAACCTAAGGTCAACCAACTGTTGTGTGATGTATGTCAGAAAGAGCTTGCCACATTCACTCCTTTCCTTGCAGAGTCGAGTTAACATGCAGTATCATGGTGTCAAAGTATTTGCAGGCGATTTTTCCATAAACATTTTTAATCTCTATGCCCCAGCGAACCAGCTTCGACCTGATGCTTTACCAGATCGCATCAATAGTGAACCTACCATCATTCTTGGAGATTTTAATGCCAGACATAAGAATATTGGTGGGTCTATTACAAACACCAATGGAACTAAACTAGTGAGATTGCTGAATGAGCATGATAATGTTCGAATTGTGGGCACTACTGAGCCTACTCACATATATGGTGGCATACTAGATCTGTGTCTTGGATTTAATACATCATATACGATGCATGACTCTGTCATAGTTGATGATCTTCTATCTGATCACTTCCCAAGACTAACAACTGTCAATCTTGATCACATCTCCAGCAATCAAGGAGCTAAATACAGAAGGAGGAAACTTATTCTCAAACCAGAACACAGAGACAACTTTATTAACCACTTGGATCAATGGTATAAGAATTACGAGCCCACTGGCACACAAAAATTTAATGATGATTTAATTACCACTATTGAGAGTGTTCTCACAGATCAAGTGGGCAGGAATAGGAAACAAAGACCCTCCACTATAAATAACAATAAAAACCAATGTAAATACTATAATGATCCACAGCTGCGCAATCTAACACATGCAGCTAGGAGGATTGGTAAAGCATACCGTGAATGTAGAACCCCAGACCTGCTCAGAACGTTCCAAGCTGCACTAACAAATGCAAGGAATAGAAAGGAAGAACTTAGGCAACAGGAATGGGAATAGTTTGTTAGTGGATTAAATAGGTCCACCCCTTTGAGTTTGGCTTGGAAAGGTATAAATAAAATAACCAGGAAAAAGACTGGCAATGTTGCTCATCCCTTTCCTCTTGAAAAAGCAAATGACCTCATAAATGACTGGGCCAAAACATCCAGGCATGAAAGCCTTCCATCTCATATTAGAAAAAATTTAGAGAGTACTTCTGAAGAAATGTTGAAACTGATTAATTTTATGAGCCAAAATATTGATGAGAGTGATTGCCTCTTTACCGAGTATGAATTAGATAATGCATTGACCATAGGTCGATCAACTGCTCCTGGAGAGGATGGTATAACCTATGATATTCTCAGAACTCTAAGGCACGTGCCTGATAACCCTTTGTTGGCACTGTATAATCTCAGTTACATTGAGGGCGTTCTTCCTACTTCCTGGACCAATAGTCTCATTGTGCCTATCCCTAAGCCCCAACAGCCTGATACATTTAGGCCGATCTCCTTAACTAGTTGTCTTTGCAAAACTTTTGAAAGAATGATGCTTAACAGATTGTACTACAGAATCAGACATCAACTTTCCCCCTACCTCTATGGGTTCATGAAAGGTAAAAGTGTGCAGAACTGTATTTCCACCTTTCTCACTGCACACACCTCTACTAGTTTTACCACTTTTCTTGATCTAAAATCTGCATTTGATATTGCAAACAGAACAGTTATACTACATGAACTAGCCAAAATGAATATTGGTGGTAGCTTACTCTGCTGGATAATAGGATACCTGTCAAATAGAGTATCCTCTGTCCTTTACCAAGGCTTCAGAAGTGATTCTAAAGAAATGTCTTTAGGTACACCGCAGGGAGGAGTTCTTAGTCCCATGCTATTTAATATTCTGATTAATGCTCTCCTAAATGCTCTACCTGCCTCACCTAAACATATAGCTATAAGCTATGCTGATGATATCATGATCCATACAACAGGGCATAAGAAGATGAATACCATTCTTAATGAAGTTCAAGCAATTTGTAATCGACTAGGCCTCATAATATCTTCCTCTAAAACAAAGATATTAACAAGCAAACGACATCCCCCACCCATCTATTTGCAGGGTGAAATCATTAGCTACGTTAAAACTTACAGATATCTTGGTGTAGATGTACCCTTTAACAAATCCACTATACCACAACTAAACAAGAAATGCAAAGCTAGGCTAAATGCTCTCAAAGCTGTTGCTGGCTACAATCCCAACTATGGTGCTAATGTGAGAATCGTGAGAATGATGTACATAGCCTATGTTAGGTCCTTAATTGATTATGCTGCTCCCATGTTGATATTAGCTAGAGAAAGTTCCCTCCGACCCTTGGAGTTAATGCAAAATGAAGCTCTCAGGACTATTCTTGGCTGTCCCAGATCTACAAAAGTTCTTAACATGAGGAAGGAGCTTGGTATTTCTAGAATCAGTGATAGGATTGTTGAAATTAACACTGTACTCGGTATTAGAATGTTGAGAAACGAACCAGACACTGTCACAGTGAATCTTACCAAGTGTCTGGAGGTAAATACACACAGATCTAAATGGATTGTGAAAACGTGCAATTGCATTAAGTTTTATAACCTGCATGAACTGTATCACTGTAGGCAACAAGAGCATTTCACCCCTCCATGGAAGATGTGTTCATTTAATATCACATACCTACAAGTCCCTCCCAAGAAGCTCATTGCTAGTAATCCCTTCCTTAAATCTCTTGTTAGAGCAACTGCTCAAGAAGAAATTTTTCGCCTAGCTGGTAGTAATAAGTTATCACAAGTTATATACACTGATGGATCTAAACAGAGGGTCTTCTGGCAGGGCTGCATCTGCTCTTGTTGCCACCTCCCTAGTTAAGAACGATAATAAATTTGTTGAGTTAGGCATAAGAATTAACAACTGGGCGTCTACACTGCAAACTGAATTGTTTGCAATCCTAATGGCGCTAAAGCTAACCTATGACACTGAGCTTGACTCTATCATCATTACTGATTCTATGTCATCATTGAAGGCTCTTGGCTCATATAATGACTCCAACAACATGCTCATTGGGGAAGCCAGGTATAGATACTCAAAAATTAGGGACAAAGGAATTAATGTACAATTGCTATGGATCCCATCACACATTGGATTACTCCTTCATGATAAAGTTGATATGTTAGCCAAGAAGAGTATCCAGAAGGAGAACGTAGAATATAACTTTGGTATAACTGTGTCTAGCATTAGGAATAATATTAGGAGAGAAGTAAATAATGAAGATGATTGTTATAGGAATGCAGTTAGAAGCCTGAGTAGATCTATAACCCACTATGATAACATGAACGTAGATAAGTATGTTTATGGAGCAACTTGCAATGTGAACAGACTGACTGATGTTGTAGTGGCCAGGCTTAGGCTTGGTTACAAGTACTTCTGGCAGTTTGGGAGACACACAGATGATGATCAAACTAAATGTAAATTATGTGATCAGGCATATGGTCACTCTCTTGAACACTATGTGCTTAATTGTCCACTTATTGAGGAATACAGAGACAGACAGTATAATAACCTATGTGACATGTCAAGATATCTTATTAATGAAAATAAGATACCAGATATACTAAGCAAATTTCCTAAATTTGCTTGTAACAGATAAGTGAACTATAGATATGTAGATATAAATCCATATGTATTCCTGTTAACCCTTTGGGGCCTAGTTCCTAGGCCTTTTGTGTATCCATATGCTCTCGCGCTACCGTCCACAGGATGGATATGGGGTGCACAATAAACTAGCCACTTCGGTGGCAAAATCTAAAAATCCTTCCATCGACAACTACATCCCTACAACATCAGTCTCATCCCTTTAACAACCACATCCCCACAACAGTAATCCCCATCTACACACTAACAGTCCCATCCCCACTGCATCAACCACATCCGCACAACAACAATACCATCACCACAACAACCATCACATCTCAACAACAGCAGTAACATCACTGCAACAACCACCTCATCTCAGCAACAGCAATAACATCACTGCAACAACCACCTCATCTCAGCAACAGCAATAACATCACTGCAACAACCACCTCATCTCAGCAACAGCAATAACATCACTGCAACAACCACCACATCTCAACAACAGCAATAACAGCACCACAACAACCACCACATCTCAACAACAGCAATAACATCACTGCAACAACCACCACATCTCAACAACAGCAATAACATCACTGCAACAACCACCACATCTCAACAACAGCAATAACAGCACCACAACAACCACCACATCTCAACAACAGCAATAACATCACTGCAACAACCACCACATCTCAACAACAGCAATAACATCTCTGCAACAACCACCTCATCTCAACAACAGCAATAACATCACTGCAACAACCACCTCATCTCAACAACAGCAATAACATCACTGCAACAACCACCTCATCTCAGCAACAGCAATAACATCACTGCAACAACCACCTCATCTCAGCAACAGCAATAACATCACTGCAACAACCACCTCATCTCAACAACAGCAATAACATCACTGCAACAACCACCTCATCTCAACAACAGCAATAACATCACTGCAACAACCACCACATCTCAACAACAGCAATAACATCACTGCAACAACCACCACATCTCAACAACAGCAATAACATCACTGCAACAACCACCACATCTCAACAACAGCAATAACATCACTGCAACAACCACCACATCTCAACAACAGCAATAACAGCACCACAACAACCACCACATCTCAACAACAGCAATAACATCACTGCAACAACCACCACATCTCAACAACAGCAATAACATCACTGCAACAACCACCACATCTCAACAACAGCAATAACAGCACCACAACAACCACCACATCTCAACAACAGCAATAACATCACTGCAACAACCACCACATCTCAACAACAGCAATAACATCACTGCAACAACCACCACATCTCAACAACAGCAATAACAGCACCACAACAACCACCACATCTCAACAACAGCAATAACATCACTGCAACAACCACCACATCTCAACAACAGCAATAACATCACTGCAACAACCACCACATCTCAACAACAGCAATAACAGCACCACAACAACCACCACATCTCAACAACAGCAATAACATCACTGCAACAACCACCACATCTCAACAACAGCAATAACATCACCACAAAAACCACCACATCTCAACAACAGCAATAACATCACTGCAACAACCACCACATCTCAACAACAGCAATAACAGCACCACAACAACCACCACATCTCAACAACAGCAATAACATCACTGCAACAACCACCACATCTCAACAACAGCAATAACATCACTGCAACAACCACCACATCTCAACAACAGCAATAACAGCACCACAACAACCACCACATCTCAACAACAGCAATAACATCACTGCAACAACCACCACATCTCAACAACAGCAATAACATCACTGCAACAACCACCACATCTCAACAACAGCAATAACAGCACCACAACAACCACCACATCTCAACAACAGCAATAACATCACTGCAACAACCACCACATCTCAACAACAGCAATAACATCACCACAAAAACCACCACATCTCAACAACAGCAATAACATCACTGCAACAACCACCACATCTCAACAACAGCAATAACAGCACCACAACAACCACCACATCTCAACAACAGCAATAACATCACTGCAACAACAACCACATCTCAACAACAGCAATAACATCACTGCAACAACCACCACATCTCAACAACAGCAATAACATCACTGCAACAACAACCACATCAGCAATAACATCACCACAACAACCACCACATCTCAACAACAGCAATAACATCACTGCAACAACAACCACATCAGCAATAACAGCACCACAACAACCACCACATCTCAACAACAGTAATAACATCACTGCAACAACAACCACATCAGCAATAACATCACCACAACAACCACCATATCACAACAACAACAGTCCCATGCCCCCAGCGTTCCTAACCCTCTCCACAATAGCACTAAGGCGTGCAGGTGTCTGGGGACAACGATATACTTAACAAGATCAGCATGTTTTACTTATTTGAATATTATTTTTCTTTGAAGGTCTCTCTTCTCCTTTCTCTCCCTCCCTTTTCTTTGAGGATCTTCTTTCTCTCCCTCCTTGCTGCCTCTTTTATCTTTGCCTTACCTTCTTTCTGTCGCTTCTAGTGTTATTCACTTACAATCTCGAAAGTAAGGCTTAAGAATTGCAGCAAGTAAGACTGCAAGCTCTTTCCAGTTTATATATTTTCTTCATTCTCTTTCTCTTGTCTGTTTTTTTCTCTTTCTCTTTTCTTATAACTTTAAGCTTCATTTTCATATTAATTCTAAGTAAAAAGAAACACGTTTTAACAAAGATTATTAGCGTTTCCTTCTCATTATCATTAATGTTTTTTCCTTTTTTTTCTCTCTCTCTCTCTCTCTCTCTCTCTCTCTCTCTCTCTCTCTCTCTCTCTCTCTCTCTCTCTCTCTCTCTCTCTCTCTCTCTCATGTTTTCGCGTTATTCCGTCACCATTTCTTCAATGCAATACCTTAATATTTTATCAAAACTGAATGTAGTTTTTGCCATCTGCACGGTCATTGGTTCTTTCAAAGATGCGCCTGTGGTCAGCATGTGTAAAAGGAGTTTATCTCGTATTCTTTTGGCTGAGTCTCCCGCAGCAGTGATCTTCCTTTAACCCAGGGGGCATTAGAGAGCGAGGTTCTATTAGAATATTCAGCAGGTGTAGGTGGGAGTCTGAAGGTTACATTCAGTCTGGCGAGCTGCATCAAGACTTCTCTCGTCCGGCTTTCTCTGATGTTTAAATCGGAGGAGGTAATGCGGCCGAGTTTATTTCCAGTTAGGTTTCTTGAACTTGGCTGGAGTACGGTGATGCCAGCACTAAGTAGATGAGGACATGGTATAAACACAGGACTGAAGACACTCGTTGATAAACGAGTTCTCCATATTTGTTGATTCAACTGACGAAGCGTTCATCATATTCTACTTTCGTCCCACTAACTGCAACACAGTCTATCTCACTTCCACTAATTGACATCAGTAGTACAAACCTACTACACCCTAGATCAATACTTTTATATATAGTAATTAGTATGTTATGAGACAAACACAGCACTTACACTGCTATAATAGCTTCAGTACGTGTGTGTGTGAGAGAGACAGATAGAAAGAGAGATAGAGACAAACAGAGGTAGAGACAGAGATAGATAAATAGATAAACAGAGAGAGAGAGATAGACAGACAGAATATGTTATATTGTACAGTTTTTTTTTTTAATAAAAAGTGGTTGACTGATTAAGTTTCAAGCCTGTTGTCCATACAAAAAAAAGGAAACTAAAAGTGAAGATACGAAGGAACAAAATGACGAGAATAACAAAAAAAAAAAACCACTTAGGCACTGAAAGATTGGATATCAGACTGGAAAGAGGGAGTATGAGGGAAGTGAATGTGTTCAGGTATTTGAGATTGGACTTGTCGGTGGATGGTTCTATGAAAGGTGAACCGTGAAATTGACGAGGGGAAAAAGGTGGGTGTTGCACCGAGGCATCTGTGGAGACAAAGAACTTCATCCATGGAGGCAAAATAGATTGGACCATAGAAGAGTGGTACCAACACTGTCGTATGGGTGTGAAAAATGGATTTTAAACATTGCAGCGAAGAGGAGGCTGTAGGCAGTTTAGATGTATTCTCTCTGGGTAATGTGCTGTGTGAATTAAATGGATAACGAAAAAAGTGTTTAAGTTTTTTTTTCTGGTCACACTACTTACGTGGGAAACAGCCTGTATGGTGAAAAAAATACCCACGAAAATCCCTAAAGAAACAGGTCATCTTACACCATCACTCAGTACATTCTTTAAGTTTCTATATTGGAAGCTTTGTTTTGCGTGTGAGTGAGTGTGTGTGTGTGTGTGTGTGTGTGTGTGTGTGTGTGTGTGTGTGTGTGTGTGTGTGTGTGTGTGTGTGTGTGTGTGTGTGTGTGTGTGCAAGCGCTGGCTGTAGCAAGAGGAGGCTGGTTAAGATAAAGAGGAGGCCAAGAGAATGAGAGTAGCCTCGCTCACCCTGGCTGCTCTCAAAGGAAGCGACTTGATTAGTCTCGCCAGGACACTGCTACCTTCACCCAAATAATTCTCCGCTCACTCAGTGCCAAAAGTTCACTAGCATATTATATATATATATATATATATATATATATATATATATATATATATATATATATATATATATATAATTTTTCGAATATTGCGCTACTCATAAAATTTGAAAGTTCATCAGAGTGTGTAGACTTCTCGTAGACAAACATGAACACACACACACACACACACACACACACACACACACACACACATACACACACACACACACACACACACACACACACACACACACACACACACACACACACACACACACACACACACACACACACACACACATGTTAATTGTGAGGGGTGTCTGGGATGTTGATGGGAATGTCTGATTAAACTCACTGATGGAACATGCATTTAATCCATATTTTATCACATCCGATTTCAAATGTTATTTTTTTCAACAATAAATTTCCATCATGCAGACAAAGACAGGAAACAGTCGACTTACCTCAGTCTGGGACTGACACCCTCATATAAAACGAGAAAATTTCTTGCATTTAAAGTAGCGACTGAAGACAGGTTGGCGTTTCGGTTGTCTGTGAGGGTAAAGACCGAGTCTTCACTACACGATATCCTGTCCAGGACATATAAAAGGTTCAGAAAATCCACAGGTAGATGAATGAGACACTTGTGTCACACTTGGGTGTCTGTCTTGGACTGATAGTCACTGGCTGGTGAGAGATTTCCGCAATAAAGTGTCGCATAAGTGTCTTGTTTAGTTACCCGACGTGTCATCATGTAGTTGGTGCGTTTATTATGTCTCTGGTATAGTGTTCATTCAGTGTGAACGCGGTAATTATGTCCGAAGGATATTAGTCCATTTGATATGCTGAGGTTATGTGTTTGATGCATAACAGCGTCATCCATTGTCTTCCTTGAGAATTAATCTTCTGTTTTGTGTGCTACCTCAGCACCTTCCAATTTTACGATGAAGTTACAGAAATTCGTTTGCTGGAATATGGCAGTACTATAGTTTGCATATCTAACAGGTCGGTTATACACACTTATTGTAATTAAGAAACCACACCCAGTTTCTCCCACGTAAAGAGAGTCACAACTGTTACATGGTACTTGATAGACTCCTGGAGTGGTAGTGTTGGCCGATTTCTCTATTTTATTGGAATAGGAAAAGGTCAGCTCTGTGATATTTTGTTTTCCACAGTCCCTGAATGGAAACGAATTATTTCAATTGTTGGCGTATCATTCACTTGTTTTGTTTGAACTTTGTATTAGTTTTGTTAACTTTGGCTTGGATAAGCCAATCTGGATACTAGAGTTTGGCAGATTGTTCCCTGATAATTGTTTCTTTCCTGGTGCAGAAGGAAGGGAACATAGTCTGAATGACCATGAAAAAATATTAGAGAAGAGGTTTTCTTGATTTTTGAATGGTAATCAAGAAAAGAGTATTTAGCTCTCCTTATGGGCTGGGTTTCTAAATACTGTAGTGATTTGAATTTTGTCAGTAGTGAGTTGACAATGAGTGTGTTGACATGTGTCCTACAATGACGTTCTCGGTGGATTCTCTGTGCTGGGGTTATTGAAGCGTTGAGGATGTCTTCTCTGCTTAAAGCAGCTGTACCTTTAGGTGAAGACAAGAGCTGGAGAAAGCTAGGAACAACATACAACTTCTGGTAAAGGACCAAACTTATCGCCGTAACAAGAGAGAGGATACCAGTGGTACCAGCCGCAGTGAACAGACACTGGTGGGCAGGAAAGAATTAAAGCTGAGGATGACGCTGGTTCAAGAAACAGCTCTTGTGACGGCCAGTTCCTTTGTTGTGTTGCTGAGTGAGTGCTGTTCAGTCGTCCAGGACGAGTGTTGTTCAGCCAGCCAGGACAAGTGTTATTCAGTCATCAGGACGAGTGTAGTCCAGACCTCCAGGATACAGGAAGACCTGCTAGCGAAGCTAAGAACGCTCTGATAGTTCATGACCTCCCAATTAATTTATGAACAGGATATCGTCTTAGTTAAAAAATAAAACAAGAATGATAAGAAAAACCACATTGTATGTTTTACTAAGAGAGTGACAGAGAATATAGTTAGCTGATTAGGAAACATCATGACTGGTAATGGAATCAATCCTATTATCTGCCTCAGTGCTGGAGGTAATGATGTTAGGAAGCGTAGGAGTAAGGACTTACATATAAGACAATGATATAATTAGTACGAAGAAAGGGATCCCTCATACATGTAGGATTCTATCACGAAGAGGTAGGGAAGGTGGGTGGAAGTGAGTGCTTGTCAAGGGTAACTGGTATTAATTGCGTGCTAGACAAGTACTGCACGAAAGAACAAGAAAGCACAATACCGTGACTGGAACAATACATAAATAACCCGTACATAGGAGAGAGAAGCTTACGACGACGTTTCGGTCCGACTTGGACCATTTACAAAGTCACACTAACACAAAAGAGTGAGGGAGCCAGTATATACAGGCGTGAGGGATATTACAAAAACTCTTCCTTGAGAGCTTGGTTCTCTTCTATCTGATAAGAGAGAACCAAAGCGATATCAGAGTTCTGGTTAAATAAAATGTGCCAGAATGCAAGAACGTTACTAGAGGAGTGCCGCAAGGGACCATCCTGGGGCATATACTATTCTTGACAAACTCACCAATCCGAACAACTTTGACAAAATAAGCTAAACTAGCAAACTTGAGACTGGCATTCAGGAATGCATTAAAAAAAATGGTCGAAACCTTCCCGCAACATACGTTATATCGATTTTCGAATAAGCAGCGCCTTTGTAAAGCCTCACCTTCTCGATACACTACACGGGCCTAAATAAATACATTACACTCCTTGCCTCCCTTCCTGTATACCGTCACATCCCTCGTTCCCGTCTATCTTGTCCACAACCCCTATCCTCGCCTTTTTCACTCAAAAAACACCTTCCTTCTCCTCCAAACCACCACAGTTCTTGTTCTCCTTCCTGGGTATATGTCGTCCTCTCGCGTTGACGCTCCATTTATCATCTTTGGCAGCAAGCCAGGTGTGTCATTTAATATACAAGGCTTGTGACGCTGGAGAGAAAAGCCTCAGCTGTGGCTCACACAGGTATGTATACACAAATACAGGCAGGGAAACCACATTTACGACATAAAAAATACTCAGAGACACTCTAAACAAATTCTTTAGAACGTGTGTTAGACCCAGGCAAAATAAATATTCATTCTTATAGAAACATTCACAAATGTATTTTTTCTTAAATTAGATTTAAGAAAATTAAGTAGATAAAAGAACGATAAAACACACAACATATGATAATATAAACAACGATAGAACAGAGAAGAGATGATAAAAGAAACAACAATAAAACACAGAACAGATAATAAAACAAACCACGATAAGACACAAAACAGACGATAAAACAAACCACGATAAGACACAAAACAGACGATAAAACAAACCACGATAAGACACAAAACAGACGATAAAACAAACCACGATAAGACACAAAACAGACGATAAAACAAACCACGATAAGACACAAAACAGACGATAAAACAAACCACGATAAGACACAAAACAGACGATAAAACAAACCACGATAAGACACAAAACAGACGATAAAACAAACCACGATAAGACACAAAACAGACGATAAAACAAACCACGATAAGACACAAAACATACGATAAAACAAACCACGATAAGACACAAAACAGACGATAAAACAAACCACGATAAGACACAAAACAGACGATAAAACAAACCACGATAAGACACAAAACAGACGATAAAACAAACCACGATAAGACACAAAACAGACGATAAAACAAACCACGATAAGACACAAAACAGACGATAAAACAAACCACGATAAGACACAAAACAGACGATAAAACAAACCACGATAAGACACAAAACAGACGATAAAACAAACCACGATAAAACCCAGAACAGATGATAAAACAGGACAGAATATATTAAACGGATTTAAGTACATTAAGCAGATTTCGTAATTACAATATTTAATCAGCGAAGACTGATGATGAGAGGACACCGAGGGAACAACTCTGAATTATCAACGACCAGGAGACAAAATTGTTGAAGAGAGAAGTGTAAAAGAAAGTGCAGGAAGTGTTTTATTACAGAGAAGTTAGCAAGTGGAATGATGGTAGTTGGTACCCACCCCCAGGATGGTACTCGGTGTTCCCACCCCCAGGATGGTACTCGGTGTTCCCATCCCCAGGATGGTACTCGGTGTTCCCACCCCCAGGATGGTACGCGGTGTTCCCACCCCCAGGATGGTACTCGGTGTACCCACCCCCAGGATGGTACTCGGTGTCCCCACCCCCAGGATGGTACTCGGTGTTCCCACCCCCAGGATGGTACTCGGTGTTCCCACCCCCAGGATGGTACGCGGTGTTCCCACCCCCAGGATGGTACTCGGTGTTCCCACCCCCAGGATGGTACTCGGTGTACCCACCCCCAGGATGGTACTCGGTGTCCCCACCCCCAGGATGGTACTCGGTGTACCCACCCCCAGGATGGTACTCGGTGTCTCCACCCCCAGGATGGTACTCGGTGTACCCACCCTCAGGATGGTACTCGGTGTCCCCACCCCCAGGATGGTACTCGGTGTTCCCACCACCAAGATGGTACTCGGTGTACCCATCCCCAGGATGGTACTCGGTGTCCCCATCCCCCAGGATGGTACTCGGTGTCTCCACCCCCAGGATGGTACTCGGTGTCTCCACCCCCAGGATGGTACTCGGTGTTCCCACCCCCAGGATGGTACTCGGTGTATCCACCCCCAGGAGGGTACGCGGTGTTCCCACCCCCAGGATGGTACTCGGTGTTCCCACCCCCAGGATGGTACTCGGTGTTCCCACCCCCAGGATGGTACTCGGTGTTCCCACCCCCAGGATGGTACTCGGTGTCTCCACCCCCAGGATGGTACTCGGTGTTCCCACCCCCCAGGATGGTACTCGGTGTTCCCACCCCCAGGATGGTACTCGGTGTTCCCACCCCCAGGATGGTACTCGGTGTTCCCACCCCCAGGATGGTACTCGGTGTTCCCACCCCCAGGATGGTACTCGGTGTCTACACCCCCAGGATGGTACTCGGTGTACCCACCACCCCGGATGGTACTCGGTGTTCCCACCCCCAGGATGGTACTCGGTGTCTCCACCCCCAGGATGGTACTCGGTGTTCCCACCCCCAGGATGGTACTCGGTGTTCCCACCCCCAGGATGGTACTCGGTGTTCCCACCCCCAGGATGGTACTCGGTGTTCCCACCCCCAGGATGGTACTCGGTGTTCCCACCCCCAGGATGGTACTCGGTGTTCCCACCCCCAGGATGGTACTCGGTGTTCCCACCCCCAGGATGGTACTCGGTGTTCCCACCCCCAGGATGGTACTCGGTGTTCCCACCCCCAGGATGGTACTCGGTGTTCCCACCCCCAGGATGGTACTCGGTGTCCCCACCCCCAGGATGGTACTCGGTGTTCCCACCCCCAGGATGGTACTCGGTGTTCCCACCCCCAGGATGGTACTCGGTGTTCCCACCCCCAGGATGGTACGCGGTGTTCCCACCCCCAGGATGGTACTCGGTGTTCCCACCCCCAGGATGGTACTCGGTGTTCCCACCCCCAGGATGGTACTCGGTGTTCCCACCCCCAGGATGGTACGCGGTGTTCCCACCCCCAGGATGGTACTCGGTGTTCCCACCCCCAGGATGGTACTCGGTGTTCCCACCCCCAGGATGGTACTCGGTGTTCCCACCCCCAGGATGGTACTCGGTGTCTCCACCCCCAGGATGGTACTCGGTGTTCCCACCCCCCCGGATGGTACTCGGTGTTCCCACCCCCAGGATGGTACTCGGTGTTCCCACCCCCAGGATGGTACTCGGTGTTCCCACCCCCAGGATGGTACTCGGTGTTCCCACCCCCAGGATGGTACTCGGTGTCTCCACCCCCAGGATGGTACTCGGTGTTCCCACCCCCCAGGATGGTACTCGGTGTTCCCACCCCCAGGATGGTACTCGGTGTCCCCACCCCCAGGATGGTACTCGGTGTTCCCACCCCCAGGATGGTACTCGGTGTTCCCACCCCCAGGATGGTACTCGGTGTTCCCACCCCCAGGATGGTACGCGGTGTGCCCACCCCCAGGATGGTACTCGGTGTTCCCACCCCCAGGATGGTACTCGGTGTTCCCACCCCCAGGATGGTACTCGGTGTGACCACCCCCAGGATGGTACTCGGTGTTCCCACCCCCAGGATGGTACGCGGTGTTCCCACCCTCAGGATGGTACTCGGTGTCCCCACCCCCAGGATGGTACTCGGTGTTCCCACCCCCAGGATGGTACTCGGTGTTCCCACCCCCAGGATGGTACTCGGTGTTCCCACCCCCAGAATGGTACGCGGTGTTCCCACCCCCAGGATGGTACTCGGTGTTCCCACCCCCAGGATGGTACGCGGTGTTCCCACCCCCAGGATGGTACTCGGTGTCTCCACCCCCAGGATGGTACTCGGTGTCCCCACCCTCAGCATGGTACTCGGTGTCCCCACCCCCAGGATGGTACACGGTGTCCCCCCCAGGATGGTACTCGGTGTCTCCACCCCCAGGATGGTACTCGGTGTCTCCACCCCAGGATGGTACTCGGTGTCCCCACCCTCAGGATGGTACTCGGTGTCTCCACCCCCAGGATGGTACTCGGTGTTCCCACCCCCAGGATGGTACGCGGTGTTCCCACCCCCAGGATGGTACTCGGTGTTCCCACCCCCAGGATGGTACTCGGTGTTCCCACCCCCAGGATGGTACTCGGTGTTCCCACCCCCAGGATGGTACGCGGTGTTCCCACCCCCAGGATGGTACTCGGTGTCCCCACCCCCAGGATGGTACGCGGTGTTCCCACCCCCAGGATGGTACTCGGTGTACCCACCCCCAGGATGGTACTCGGTGTACCCACCACCAGGATGGTACTCAGTGTCCCCATCCCCCAGGATGGTACTCGGTGTCTCCACCCCCAGGATGGTACTCGGTGTCCCCACCCCCAGGATGGTACTCGGTGTACCCACCCCCAGGATGGTACTCGGTGTCCCCATCCCCCAGGATGGTACTCGGTGTCTCCACCCCCAGGATGGTACTCGGTGTCCCCACCCCCAGGATGGTACTCGGTGTTCCCACCCCCAGGATGGTACTCGGTGTCCCCATCCCCCAGGATGGTACTCGGTGTCTCCACCCCCAGGATGGTACTCGGTGTCTCCACCCCCAGGATGGTACTCGGTGTCTCCACCCCCAGGATGGTACTCGGTGTCCCCACCCCCAGGATGGTACTCGGTGTCTCCACCCCCAGGATGGTAATCGGTGTCCCCACCCCCAGGATGGTACTCAGTGTCCCCATCCCCCAGGATGGTACTCGGTGTCTCCACCCCCAGGATGGAACTCCGTGTCTCCACCCCCAGGATGGTACTCGGTGGCCCAACCCCCCAGGATGGTACTCGGTGTCCCCACCCCCCAGGATGGTACTCGATGTCCCCACCCACAGGATGGTACTCGGTGTCCCCACCCCCCAGGATGGTACTCGATGTCCCCACCCCCCAGGATGGTACTCGGTGTCCCCACCCCCAGGATGGTACTCGGTGTTCCCACCCCCAGGATGGTACTCGGTGTCTACACCCCCAGGATGGTACTCGGTGTCCCCACCCCCAGGATGGTACTCGGTGTTCCCACCCCCAGGATGGTACTCGGTGTTCCCCACCCCCAGGATGGTACTCGGTGTCCCCACCCCCAGGATGGTACTCGGTGTTCCCACCCCCAGGATGGTACTCGGTGTCTCCACCCTCAGGATGGTACTTGGTGTCTCCACCCCCAGGATGGTACTCGGTGTTCCCACCCCCAGGATGGTACTCGGTGTCCCCACCCCCAGGATGGTACACGGTGTCCCCACCCCCAGGATGGTACTCGGTGTACCCACCCCCAGGATGGTACTCGGTGTCTCCACCCTCAGGATGGTACTTGGGGTCTCCACCCCCAGGATGGTACTCGGTGTTCCCACCCCCAGGATGGTACTCGGTGTCCCCACCCCCAGGATGGTACTCGGTGTCCCCACCCCCAGGATGGTACTCGGTGTCTCCACCCCCAGGATGGTACTCGGTGTTCCCACCCCCAGGATGGTACTCGGTGTCCCCACCCCCAGGATGGTACTCGGTGTCCCCACCCCCAGGATGGTACTCGGTGTCTCCACTCCCAGGATGGTACTCGGTGTCCCCACCCCCAGGATGGTACTCGGTGTCCCCACCCCAGGATGGTACACGGTGTACCCACCCCCAGGATGGTACTTGGTGTCCCCACCCCCAGGATGGTACTCGGTGTTCCCACCCCCAGGATGGTATTCGGTGTCCCCAACCCCAGGATGGTAGTCGGTGTCCCCACCCCCAGGATGGTACTCGGTGTCTCCACTCCCAGGATGGTACTCGGTGTCCCCACCCCCTGGATGGTACTCGGTGTCCCCACCCCCAGGATGGTACACGGTGTACCCACCCCCAGGATGGTACTCGGTGTCCCCACCCCCAGGATGGTACTCGGTGTCCCCATCCCCAGGATGGTACTCGGAGTCTCCACCCCCCAGGATGGTACTCTGTGTCCCCACCCCCAGGATGGTACTCGGTGTCTCCACCCCCAGGATGGTACTCGGTGTCTCCACCCCCAGGATGGTACTCGGTGTCTCCACCCCCAGGATGGTACTCGGTGTCCCCACCCTCAGGATGGTACTCGGTGTCCCCACCCCCAGGATGGTACACGGTGTCCCCACCCCAGGATGGTACTCAGGGTCTCCACCCTCAGGATGGTACTCGGTGTCCCCACCCCCAGGATGGTACTCGGTGTCCCCACCCCAGGATGGTACTCAGGGTCTCCACCCTCAGGATGGTACTCGGTGTCTCCACCCCAGGATGGTACTCCGTGTCTCCACCCCCAGGATGGTACTCGGTGTCTCCACCCGCAGGATGGTACTCGGTGTCCCCACCCTCAAGATGGTACTTGGTGTCTCCACCCCCAGGATGGTACTCGGTGTCCCCACCCCCATGATGGTACTCAGTGTCCCTACCTCCAGGATGGTACTCGGTGTCCCCACCCCCAGGATGGTACTCGGTGTCCCCACCCCCAGGATGGTACTCATTGTCCCCACCCTCAGGATGGTACTCGGTGTCCCCACCCCCAGGATGGTACTCGGTGTCCCCACCCCCAGGATGGTACCCGGTGTCCCCACCCCCCAGGATGGTACTCGGTGTCCCCACCCCCAGGATGGTACTCAGTGTCCCTACCCCCAGGATGGTACTCGGTGTCCCCACCCCCCAGGATGGTTCTCGGTGTCCCCACCCCCAGGATGGTACTCGGTGTCCCCACCCCCAGGATGGTACTCGGTGTCCCCACCCCCAGGATTGTACTCGGTGTCCCCACCCCCAGGATGGTACTCAGTGTCCCCTCCCCCAGGATGGTACTCAGTGTCCCCACCCCCAGGATGGTACTCAGTGTCCCCACCCCCAGGATGGTACTCGGTGTCCCCACCCCCAGGATGGTACTCAGTGTCCCCACCCCCAGGATGGTACTCAGTGTCCCTACCCCCAGGATGGTACTCGGTGTCCCCACCCCCAGGATGGTACTCGGTGTCTCCACCCCCAGGATGATACTCGGTGTCCCCACCCCCAGGATGGTACTCAGTGTCCCCACCCCCAGGATGGTACTCAGTGTCCCTACCCCCAGGATGGTACTCAGTGTCCCTACCCCCAGGATGGTACTCAGTGTCCCCACCCCCAGGATGGTACTCAGTGTCCCCACCCCCAGGATGGTACTCAGTGTCCCCACCCCCAGGATGATACTCGGTGTCCCCACCCCCAGGATGGTACTCAGTGTCCCCACCCCCAGGATGGTACTCAGTGTCCCCACCCCCAGGATGGTACTCAGTGTCCCCACCCCCAGGATGGTACTCAGTGTCCCCACCCCCAGGATGGTACTCAGTGTCCCTACCCCCAGGATGGTACTCGGTGTCTCCACCCCCAGGATGGTACTCGGTGTCTCCACCCCCAGGATGGTACTCGGTGTCCCCACCCTCAGGATGGTACTCGGTGTCCCCACCTACAGGATGGTACTCGGTGTCCCCACCCCCAGGATGGTACACGGTGTCCCCACCCCAGGATGGTACTCAGGGTCTCCACCCTCAGGATGGTACTCGGTGTCTCCACCCCCAGGATGGTACTCGGTGTCTCCACCCCCAGGATGGTACTCGGTGTTCCCACCCCAGGATGGTACTCGGTGTCCCCACCCTCAGGATGGTACTCGGTGTCACCACCCCCAGGATGGTACTCGGTGTCTCCACCCTCAGGATGGTATTCGATGTCTCCACCCTCAGGATGATACTCGATGTCCCCACCCCCAGGATGGTACTCAGTGTCCCCACCCCCAGGATGGTACTCAGTGTCTCCACCCCCAGGATTGTACTCGGTGTCCTCATCCTCAGCATGGTACTCAGTGTCCCCACCCCCACGAGGGTACTCGGTGTCCCCACCCCCAGGATGGTTCTCGGTGTCCCACCCCCATGATGGTACTCGGTGTCCCCACCCCCAGGATGGTACTCGGTGTCCACACCCCCCAGGATGGTACTCGGTGTCCCCACCCCCAGGATGGTACTCGGTGTCCCCACCCGCAGGATGGTACTCGGTGTCTCCACCCCCAGGATGGTACTCGGTGTCCCCACCCCAGGATGGTACTCGGTGTCCCCACCCCAGGATGGTACTCGGTGTCTCCACCCCCCAGGATGGTACTCGGTGTCCCCACCCCCAGGATGGTACTCGGTGTCTCCACCCCCAGGATGGTACTCGGTGTCTCCACCCCCAGGATGGTACTCGGTGTCCCCACCCTCAGCATGGTACTCGGTGTCCCCACCCCCAGGATGGTACACGGTGTCCCACCCCCCAGGATGGTACTCGGTGTCTCCACCCCCAGGATGGTACTCGGTGTCTCCACCCCAGGATGGTACTCGGTGTCCCCACCCTCAGGATGGTACTCGGTGTCTCCACCCCCAGGATGGTACTCGGTGTCTCCACCCTCAGGATGGTATTCGATGTCTCCACCCTCAGGATGGTACTCGATGTCCCCACCCCCAGGATGGTACTCGGTGTCCCCACCCCCAGGATGGTACTCGGTGTCTCCACCCCCAGGATTGTACTCGGTGTCCTCATCCTCAGCATGGTACTCAGTGTCCCCACCCCCAGGATGGTACTCGGTGTCCCCACCCCCAGGATGGTACTCGGTGTTCCCACCCCCAAGATGGTACTCGGTGTACCCAGCCCCAGGATGGTACTCGGTGTTCCCACCCCCAAGATGGTACTCAGTGTCCCCTCCCCCAGGATGGTACTCGGTGTCCACACCCCCCAGGATGGTACTCGGTGTCCCCACCCGCAGGATGGTACTCGGTGTCTCCACCCCCAGGATGGTACTCGGTGTCCCCACCCCAGGATGGTACTCGGTGTCTCCACCCCCAGGATGGTACTCGGTGTCCCCACCCCCAGGATGGTACTCGGTGTCTCCACCCCCAGGATGGTACTCGGTGTCTCCACCCCCAGGATGGTACTCGGTGTCTCCACCCCCAGGATGGTACTCGGTGTCCCCACCCCCAGGATGGTACTCGGTGTACCCACCACCAGGATGGTACTCAGTGTCCCACCCCCACGATGGTACTCGGTGTCCCCACCCCCAGGATGGTACTCGGTGTCCCCACCCCCAGGATGGTACTCGGTGTCCCCAACCTCAGGATGGTACTCGGTGTCCCCACCCCCAGGATGGTACTCGGTGTCCCCACCCCCAGGATGGTACTCGGTGTCCCCACCCCAGGATGGTACTCAGGGTCTCCACCCTCAGGATGGTACTCGGTGTCTCCACCCCAGGATGGTACTCCGTGTCTCCACCCCCAGGATGGTACTCGGTGTCTCCACCCCCAGGATGGTACTCGGTGTCCCCACCCGCAAGATGGTACTAGGTGTCACCACCCCCAGGATGGTACTCGGTGTCCCCACCCCCATGATGGTACTCAGTGTCCCTACCTCCAGGATGGTACTCGGTGTCCCCACCCCCAGGTTGGTACTCGGTGTCCCCACCCCCAGGATGGTACTCAGTGTCCCCACCCCCAGGATGGTACTCGGTGTCCCCACCCCCAGGATGGTACTCGGTGTCCCCACACCCAGGATGGTACCCGGTGTCTCCACCCCCCAGGATGGTACTCGGTGTCCCCACCCCCAGGATGGTACTCAGTGTCCCAACCCCCCGGATGGTACTCGGTGTCCCCACCCCCAGGATGGTACCCGGTGTCTCCACCCCCCAGTATGGTACTCGGTGTCCCCACCCCCAGGATGGTACTCAATGTCCCTACCCCCAGGATGGTACTCGGTGTCCCCACCCCCAGGATGGTACTCAGTGTCCCTACCCCCAGGATGGTACTCGGTGTCCCCACCCCCCAGGATGGTACTCGGTATCCTCACCCCCAGGATGGTACTCGGTGTCCCCACCCCCAGGATGGTACTCGGTGTCCCCACCCCCAGGATGGTACTCAATGTCCCTACCCCCAGGATGGTACTCGGTGTCCCCACCCCCAGGATGGTACCCGGTGTCTCCACCCCCCAGGATGGTACTCGGTGTCCCCACCCCCAGGATGGTACTCAATGTCCCTACCCCCAGGATGGTACTCGGTGTCCCCACCCCCAGGATGGTACTCAGTGTCCCTACCCCCAGGATGGTACTCGGTGTCCCCACCACCCAGGATGGTACTCGGTATCCTCACCCCCAGGATGGTACTCGGTGTCCCCACCCCCAGGATGGTACTCGGTGTCCCCACCCCCAGGATGGTACTCTCTGTCCCTACCCCCAGGATGGTACTCGGTGTCCCCACCCCCCAGGATGGTACTCGGTTTCCGCACCCCCAGGATGGTACTCAGTGTCTCCACCCCCAGGATGGTACTCAGTGTCCCACCCCCAGGATGGTACTCAGTGTCTCCACCCCCAGGATGGTACTCAGTGTCCCACCCCCAGGATGGTACTCAGTGTCCCACCCCCAGGATGGTACTCATCAGGAGGGTGAAGCAAACCATTTATTAAAAGGAGAATAACGCCACAAATCCTTCTTTCCACACGTTTTTTTTTTCCATAATATTTTCTAGTATTTTAGAGACATTTAAATTTGACCACTACAATACAAATATATCTGGTTACAAAGCAATAACTCAGAGCAGAGGTACAAGCGGCATATATAACGGGTGTCATCTTCATCCCTGAGAATATACGAGACTTTCTGTTTGGGCAGCAAAGAGATATTTTTGGTGGTGAAGATAGTACGTATTATATAAGAGAAGGATAGTGCTTGCTAGAGCTTATAGAGAGGGACAATACAGGGTAGTATAGTGTGTGTGTGTGTGTGTGTGTGTGTGTGTGTGTGTGTGTGTGTGTGTGTGTGTGTGTGTATAGTAGGTGGGACTGTGCTAAAAATATATTTATGTTCGGTATATTACCAAAGGCGAGAGTTACTGGAAATGTCAGTAGAAAAATTAGTTTTTCGGGAGTGTTTCGAATTCGTATTTCGATGTTTGTTTATTTTGTTGATTTAGGTTCAATATTTGTGTTTGTGTAATGAGAGCAAAATCTGTGGTGGTGGTGATAGTGGTGGTGATGGAAGTCGTTGTAATGGTGGTGATAGTGGTTATTATGATGGTGGTGGTTGTGATGATATCGGTGGTGCATAGCAGTGGTGGTGGTGATAGTGGTGGTGATGGAAGTCGTTGTAATGGTGGTGATAGTGGTTATTATGATGGTGGTGGTTGTGATGACATCGGTGGTGCATAGCAGTGGTGGTGGTGATAGTGGTGGTGATGGAAGTCGTTGTAATGGTGGTGATAGTGGTTATTATGATGGTGGTGGTTGTGATGATATCGGTGGTGCTTAACATTGGTGGTGGTGGTGGTGGTGGTGGTGGTGGTGGTGGAGGTGATGGTGGTGGTGGAAGTGATGGTGGTTGTGGTGGTGGTGGTGGAGGTGGTGGTAGTAGTAGTAGTAGTGTGGTGATTGTCGATGTGATTGAGGTCGTTTTGCTGCTGTTAGTTTTGAAATTAGTGCTAGTAGCTGATGTCAGCGGTGGAAGTGGTGCCATTTGGGAGAGGGGAGTTGTCAGCAGGGATGGTATCAGCAAGGCGTGGTGTCAGCGGTTAATGTTCCAGGCAGGGTAGTGTCAGCTAAGGATGGTTGGTACAGTAATGATTGCAGTATTGATGTACGATGTCATGGTGTCTACGGTGGTCAGAGCAGCTATCAGTGCTACTGAGGGCAGCTGGTGTCAGAGGTAGTGCCAGAAGCTGTTGGTGGCACCTGAGGAGGGGGGAGGGAAGAGAGTAGTGCCAGCTAGGGCTGGCGGCACTACAGTCGCTCACCACCCGTCTCTGGACGCAGTTGTCGGCGCTCCCTGGCACAGTGCTTCTCTGGGCGACTCACACACAGTGTCAACACTTAGCAACATCGGTACTGTGTTTCTCTGCGCCGCTTTCGCAAAGTGCCAACACTTAGCAACTTGGGTACAGTGCGATTTTCACATAGTGCCAAACTAAGTGACCTCGTTACAGTGCCACTCTAGACAATTCCCACAAAGTATCATAATTAACGGTATCATTCTGAGAGATTCCCTTAGAGTGCCAGACTAAGTGGCTCTCTTTCGGTGGCACTGTACATCACGCCAATTTCCTAACCTCTTACATCTCATACTGTTAAGAGGGAAGATTCACGGTCTTGAGACCTAACGTCAGGCCACCTGTGCTCTTGTTAAGGCTCGTTCACTACTGGTGATCTGTGATCTGAATTATCCTGCTAAACATTAATCTACCTTAATTATCGTAATTAACTTTCCTGGAGCAGCGAGGCAATTTAGTGGGTATTAGCGTTTTTAATACTCGCTTAATCCTATGAATATATTAGTGGTAGCGCAGTACTCTTAAGATTTTAGTAAGAGAGAGATACAGCAGGTAACTTATAAAACAGGTAATCTATTTTGACGTAAAGCTACAACGCCATTTGTCACGGTAAACTCAGGTGATGTGGCTGTCGAGGTCTGTACACTAGGTATGCGTATACGCAGTGACATGCTTGATGTGGGGCCATTTAGCGGACGGGGAGGTGGAATCGCAATCCTCTGCTCACTAATCACGGGACAAACACGCTAGTTAGTTATACACTTCTAATTTTAACCTTGTAGCAATGACATCTCTCTGTCTGTGGAATACAATGTGGAGCCGTAATTCGCCAATAACGAATGCATTTATAGAGGATATATTAACGAGGAATTAGAATATAATATACTCTGAGGAGGAATATAATGAAAAAGTTACCCTGCCATCGACGATCTTCCTAATATTTCTAGGTGAAAGTTGCTCTGTAAAATGTAAATATTGCTGATGGTTACTTAAGAACTTCGGTGAAGTTATTTTTCGGAACTGTCTGTGCTGAGCGAGAATGACAATACACACACACACACACACACACACTCACACACACACACACACACACACACACACACACACACACACACACACACACACACACACACACACACACACACACACACACACACACACACACACACACACACACACACACACACACACACACACATATATATATATATATATATATATATATATATATATATATATATATATATATATATATATATATATACATATATACAGGAGAGAGAGGGAGAGAGATTTCCAGGAGCTTCCTCGAAGCATCAGGACTAATCCCTGAAACCTGAAAAGGAATCCAAGACCTTTCACGGTGTGCAAAATACTGGCCATGAGGTAGAAGGTTTGACAGCCAGTAACTACCCAGAGCGGTTGTAAATAGTCTGGTGATTCTGGCAAACTGTGGGAAAGGAAACTTCCGTATAGTTCAGGGAATTAAGGAAACGTTTCGCCACGAGTCTTTTTATCGGTCCTCATTGACTATAAGGACTGATGAAGCCACTCGTGGCGAAATGTTTCCTTTAATAAATGTCCTAAACTATACACAAGTATATTTTTCCACACTCAG
Source organism: Cherax quadricarinatus (assembly GCF_038502225.1). Taxonomy (NCBI): domain Eukaryota; kingdom Metazoa; phylum Arthropoda; class Malacostraca; order Decapoda; family Parastacidae; genus Cherax; species Cherax quadricarinatus. Next base: position 98,439,309 of record NC_091292.1, read on the forward strand.
AGAGGGACTACTAATGTGTATGGGAAGTGCCTTTAAACCTCTCTCAATCTGGTAATTTCTCTGTCATGATCATGCAAGATAGCAAATATATCTTACTCACTTCTTTTACACACAGTAAACTATTATCATTATTTTCCTGTTTTCTTTTTCAAATATTTCTCATTCCTGCACTATTTTCTTTCTGAGTTAAGAGGTCTGGTCAGAGACCGAGCAAAGTAACTTATTTCTGATATTTAAAGTAATAATTAATTACATAGAAAGAGGATTATTCTCCTGCATCCTGTTAGGCTTTATGACATTATTTATTCCTAAAATAAGGTACATCAGGAGCTTAGTGTTATTCTATACGATGCTTACATTAAGGGAACAGAAGTTAGCTATATTTCTCCTTTGCGTTCCATCGCACAGCGTGAGTTGCTTGCACTAGACGAACTCTTTCCACCTCGTATTACCTGTGGAAAGAGGATGAGGAGATAAACGCAAACACACACACACACACACACACACACACACACACACACAAGTGCGTGAGCGTGTTAGGTAGGAGCGAGTGGAGACAAATGGTTTTTATAATCTGACGTGCTGTTGGAGTGTGAGAAAAGTAACATTCATGAAGGGATTCAGGGAAATCGGTTAGCCGGACCTGAGTCCTGGAGGTGGTAAGTACAATGCGTGCGCTCTGAAGGACGGGTGTTGATATGTTGCAGTTTTTTTAAGCATAGTGTAGGCACGCCTCTGGCAAGACAGTGATTGAGTGAATGATGATGATGATGATGGAAGTGTTTCTTCTTCTTTCGGGTTACCCTGCCTTGGTGGGATACGGGCGATGTGTTAATAAGACATATATATACATATATATATATATATATATATATATATATATATATATATATATATATATATATATATATATATATATATATATATATATATATATATATATATATATATATATATATATATATATATATATATATATATATATATATATATATATATATATATATATATATATATATATATCCCTCTCACCGTGCAGGTGATCATTGAGTCTCAGGTCAGCGCTGATCACTAGATCGCAACGATGCATGGCCACTGTCAGCTGCCTCTATCTTTCCCCAGAAAACGAAAAAATGCAGATTTGATGCAGTGTTGGTGTAACAGAGGTGAATTTGTTATTTCCTCCCGCTGGCGGGTACAAAGGTGCTCCTTAAATAGAGTCGCCCGATGATGGGGTTTAGACAGCAAGGAATGAGAGATGATGTTGAAGTTATCGATCGTCGGCCAGAGTTTGTTGAAGGTTGGGCCGAGTTGTTGGCCATAACAGTGTTGGAGTGGAGGATAAGTTTGCACTGCTAACAGAAGAAAAAAAGGTAAAAGATGGGGAGTGGGTGGACTGCATCTTTCTAAACTTCAAGAAAGCATTTGACAAGGTTCCCCACAATACTTATCTACAAACTACAACAGCGAAATAAAAGGAAGGAGAGAGAAGTGTCTCCACTAGACGTAGGAATACCCGAAAGATATAAGGCAGAGTGACATACTTTGTAGTGGAATAATACACACAGCCATCTTATTGTTCAACTTTTATACTATAATAACATTATACTTTCATATACTTACTGTGATTTGCAGAAACTGTTTGGGATATTTTTGAGTGTAAAGAGTGGTAGTGACTCGCCTCTCCTTCCGCTAAAACGTGGACAGATGAATTTAACCCTCGAGCATAGTACCAATGCATACGAACATCAGAATGGAGAAGCACTACAGTGGGCCTACTGCTAGGCAAGTTCAACTCACACCCACTCACTACTACTCAGAGCCATGCAGCGTAATCTAAATGAGGCCTTACCAAGCTTATATAAAGCTGAAAAATAAGCTGAGGACTCCTGTTCTTTATACTTGTTGATATAAAGCCAAGAATTCAAGTAGTTTTTTGTGAACACTTATGTACTGTTGCTAAATTGCTGTTAACCAGAACTCATAAATCTTTTTCGAATTGAGGATGAACAAGATCTACATAAAATAAGTTTATAAGTGCCATGGTTGTTCTCTTTTTCCAGTCTTTGAATCTTTCATTTACTTACATTAAAGTGCATCTGCCAGTTCTCTGATCAGTGCATTTACTTATTCAGATCTTCCTGTAAAGTTCTAGTGTCCATATCAGAAATAATCTGACGACGGACTATTTTAATATCATCGGCAAATTTGATTATGTCACTATTTATTCCCTCATCTAGATGGTTTATGAATACTGTGAGAAACAAGACCCAACACTGACCCTTGTGGAACACCGCTTACGACGCGTCCCCACTCATATATCTCCCCATTTATGCAGACTTTCTGTTGCTTACCTGTCAACTACTCCTCGAACCAGGAGGCGTGGGTGACAGGTAGGTAAGCAGTTACCTCAACTTTCCTCAACAATCTCCTGTATGGAACTCTGCCAAAATCCTTGCTGAATTCCATATACACAATATCATATTCATTACCACGATCTACTGCCTCCGATACCTAAGTGAAAAAGAAATTAATAAATTTGTAAGGCAGGAATGCCCTTTTGTAAAACCCTGCTGATATTCACTAATGAATTTATATTTTTCAAGGTGGCTTCGAATAGCCTCGGCAATTACTGATTCCATCAATTTTTCCACAATGGAAGTTAGGCTAATTAAGCTATAATTTGAAACTATCGACGTATCTCCTACATTGTAGACAGGTATTGCATTTACCATTTTCCATTTATTCGATACTACGCCAATTGGTAGTGACATATTGGAAAGACTAGTTAATAGTTTTTTAAGTTCCTCTTAACATTCCTTTATAACCATTGAGAAAGATTTATTAGGGCCCTGTGATTTGTTACTCGAGAGTAATAGGTTGGGGTCCTTCAACGACCATCACTACGGCCACTGCTGTTAAGAACGCGTCTATTGTGAACTGAAACCGGGAAGCAGAAAGGAAGCCAACAGAAAGACTGAGACAAGTTGTTACCAAACACCTATGTCAATCGTACAAAGAACACCAGAGACGAAGTAAAGACTGGAAAAGAGAAGGTAAAACCATACATAACATATATCCTAAGGAGCACATTGACCGTTCACTTTCAACAGTTTCTGTGAGAGTTATAGTCTCATAACAGTATTCAGGAGCCTCGATAAAAAGATGTTAAACACTCCCCCTCCCCGACCACCACAGCCTAACAACAAGAAGCATCGACATTGTGCTCCCACCTTACTAAACATGTTTACAAATTTTAAAAAAGAGTAAAAATTAATAATGACAAGCCTCATGAGCCGAGGAAAGACTACAAGATCAACATTAACTCTTGCAAGACAAGGTATAAAAATACACGAATACCAAAACAAGGAAGCTACTTGCAAGATAATTATCTTAACAAGCAGGAACACGTAGCAATATTTCCACGGACACTAGAGGACATTAGAGCTGCAGCAAGACATGATACAAGAAGATCAGATCAGTGTTAACTTGAGCGGGCCCAAGAGCCATATCTAATACCAGCATATTTAGAGGTAATTGTAAATAGGTAATCACATACTAGGCTTTGTAAACAAAAATCCATAATTCTGCCTTTTGATACAGAAACATGAAAGTCATAAACAAGTGATCCCAAGATGCTTCTGATGTTTGTGTATGCCAATACTACTCCTCTATATATTACTCACAAGAGCCACATGCAGCGCTGGGATATACCTGAGATGTATCATGATTATTTTATCTTGCACGAGAGCCGACGAAGGTCGAAGGTCAGTGAGGAGTCGATGATAAAGTAATCTATCAAAAGATTCCCGGAACACGTCGAGACAGGAGAAAGAGGAGGAAGAAGTGGAAGAGACTAAGGGCAAGGATGTAAAGGAACAGGAGTAGAAAGAAGGCAGGAGGAGGGAGAGAAGTTAAAGGTGTAATAAAAGGAGAGCAGGAGGAGAAAGAAGAGAAGCTAAAGGAGATAAAGGAGAAGTAGGAAGAATTAGAGATGCAGGAGGAGAAACTAAATGAACAAAAGAAGAAACCGGTGTAGCACGAATAGGAAGAGGAGGAGTTAGATGGGCAATAGGACGAACAGGAGTAGGATGAGAAACTAAATGAGTAGAAGGAGGAAGAGGAGAAGGAACGGGAGCTGGAGCTATGTCAGCAGGAAGCCAAGGAGGCGGCGTTTGAACTGCTTCCCAAAAACTCTGTAACTCAGTTCTTTATTGACTC
>NC_091292.1:98448529-98458529 GCF_038502225.1 Cherax quadricarinatus
AACCATGGACTGTAGGAGCGCAATGCGGACTGCACAGTCATCGTTGGCTGCACAGTCACCGTTGACTGCAAAGTCATCGTAAACTGCACAGTCGTTGTAGGCTGCACATTTCAGCAGCATTAAGCAGCGCTGGAGGGAGTGACATGCTCAAAGGGACGGGGTGGGTGAAGGGTAAGCGAGTGGTACACAGAGTGATGAGTAATTACTAAAAAGTTACGTATTTGTACTTACAAGAACAGAGCTCTGCTGGTGGTGTCCCGTTCCAGGAGTTTCTCTGTCTTAATGGGGCGAGACTGGAGTTGAGAGACAGAGGAAGACTGGGAGAGACGAATGAATCCTCTGTGACTGAAAGAGGATACGAGAGACGAGAGGACGGCGCGAGGGATGGGAGACAGAGAGAGAGAGAGAGAGAGAGAGAGAGAGAGAGAGAGAGAGAGAGATAGAGAGAGAGGAAGGAATGTTGGGAGACAGGGAACGGATGGACGTTACACTCGGAGGAGGAAGCCTAGGAGTGAGAGACGGGTTGATAATAGCAGGTTTCCTGCGGGAGGCGCCGCAGGGGTGTTGGTAATGGGTGGCAGTCTTCGGGGAAAGACTTGCGGCAGTACGCCCCAAGAAACACTCTCTCAGTTTTCCAAGTATTTTTCTTCTTGACGATTCAGAAATGTGTGTGTTTTCGAGAACAATACACACTCACATGGCTACTGACGCTGCTGCAATACTGATGCTGCTGCAATACTGACGCTGCTGCAATACTGATGCTGCAAGATACTTTTTACACTACGTCAACTCTTGCGTATTTACTGATGCTTGAATACCTTTGCAGAAAGAAATGTGTATGTTGGGTAAACTGTTGCATATATATTGCTAGCGCTCGACTACCTTTGTTAGTCTGCAGGATACATATTGCTAGCACTGGACTACCTGTGTTAGAGTCTGCAGGATACATATCAAGGAGATCGGTTAATTATTTGTTTTAATATTTTTTTTCTTTTGGGGGGGCCGAGAGAGGAATGAACGAAAATTGAATTTGAAAGTTATAAGAGTTTCCTCTCTTATTGTGTAATATGTGAGGGAGGGATACCTGACTCTGTAGAGCTAGGGATATCTAGACATACTCAGGAACCTTCTCTGATGATTGATGTGACAAAAAAATGGTTCTGAAGACTGGGGCTACGGAAGAACCCCTACTAGAGACAGGAACAACATCATAATCGGTTCTGGAGAGTGAAGTTTCAAAGGAACCGCCTTTACATACGGTAGAAAGCCAAACACCGGTTCTGGAGATTAGCTTAGTTATGATGTCGTTATCTGCCCCAGAGAAAATAATAAATTATCTCTAGCGTTCACGCTAGATAAGAAATAAGGAACAGGAGTAATTCCTGTTGTTGTTCTTGTTGTGTTTATGGGAAAACGCCAGACCCAAAGGGATAAAGTCAGTTGTCAACATCTCGATGGGGGTCATACGTGGACTGAAGGGTGGGATGGAATTTGGTTTCGTACCGAGGCGGGTGAACGTAACTGCAGCTCCTTGGATGAAGTAGGGAGGTACACGTGTAGGAAGGGATGAGAGGGATAAGTGTATTATCCTCACCAGTGGATGTGAATGGCGTTCTGATTGTCAGCCCCAGAGTGTTGAGTGCAGTTGTCTGTGAATAAAATTTTAACTCTGTCTGCAGTAAAGTGAAGTTGCTCTCTCCGTCTGTCGGGATGGTCCTACACTTTCCTCAGATCGTTCTCCTAATAACAGATAGCACTGTTGCTAAGACAGTCATATGAGTCACTGTTTGACGAGCTCTAAACAATGATTATTTGACAGATTCCCCTAGTGCTCATGGCGGGTCTCAATTCTCTGCGCTCATCCGAATTTATCACCTTTTATTCTGTCAGAATAACCCATGGCTTCTTGGGAATATTTCCTGTCTTATATAATGAAATATTAATGTAAGGATGTCAATGAAAAAAATTGTCTTGAGTAAATCTTCCGATGTTTTAATTTTTTCCTTTCACCTGCCTTGTCAGGAGGCAGGTGGGGGGGACTCTCACCCTCGCACCCACTTTGTCAAGAGCTACGTGTATGTATCTTAACTTTACGTTCAAAGAGATATAATGCAAATAAAACTTTTGAAACGTCTTCTTTATATTGATTTTGAAATCGGTACAAAAAAAGACCTTAAAAAATCAATCCCCTTAATTTAAAAATTTGGAATGGGATATAGTCTGAAACCTGCTCCTGTGTACAAGGCAGCTTGTGACAAGGTAAAACTTGCTATTTTGGCTTAAATAGCAACGCTTTTCTTGCCGAATAAGGCAAGCGAAAATTTGTGTATGCAATAATATCGCAACAATCATTCTGAACCTAACGAAAAAAATATATTTCATTGTGTTTGTTTATTATTAAATCACTGTAAACTTATCTAAAACATATTTAGTTGGACTAGGCTAAATTAAGTTACGCTTGTTATAATAAGGTTAGATAAGTTTTCTAAGGTTCTTTTGGTACAAAATTATTAATTTTTACATTAACATAATTGAAAGAAATATATCTTTTAGCATACATGATAATATATATATATATATATATATATATATATATATATATATATATATATATATATATATATATATATATACACATATATATATATATATATATACATATATATGCAAAACAACCACTGTGCAAGAATAGAGAAATTCCAAGCGCTTTCATGACTACTCACATTATCAAGGAGCAATGATTGTTCCTTGATAATGTGAGTAGTCACAAAAGCGCTTGGAATTTCTCTATTCTTTCACAGTGGTTGTTTTGCATATTCTGAAATCACATGTTTACTGTCATCTTATTGCATGCATGCATGCATATATATATATATATCTATAAATATATATATATATATATATATATATATATATATATATATATATATATATATATATATATATATATATATATATATATATATATATATATATATATATATATATATATATATATATATATATATACAGTAAATTTAAAGAACACCCGTGTTACACGGTCTTGATTTCTCGATCACAGAGAGAAATTTAGTGTAATTGTGCCATTAGGAAAGCTCCATTTCGGTGGGAGTTCAGCGTAAGGCTAAAAGTTTTGTCCTGGCTCAGCATTAGTGGCGAGCGCGAGTGACCTTTTGTCTTGATTTTAAGCACCATTAAAATGTCGTATTGTTCACTCGAGTTGCTGAAACGCCTTGACAATTTAACCATGGTGCTTTCACGGCAGGTTGACAGTTAGGCACGACGGTATCTACAGTGCCGTTATCGAATACCAACAGTTTGATTGAAGTCATCAGGGGTACCGACCTTCAACAACTCTTGAAATGATCCACGCGGGTATAGCACTCGTGAAATGCAATATTCTGTAAACTCTGAGACTGACATGGAAGATTATTTTCTAAATGCCTGGGAAGTTATAGCGAACTCGTCTATAATTCAAGTTCACGGTGATAATCTAGAACGTAATATTATCTCCCAAATGGTGCCACTGTTTAGTGGATTATACTGGCTAAGATAACTGAGGGACAGTAAGGCGATTATTTTTATGCTGAGTAAGTGTGAGTTGATGGTTCCTTCACTGAGGAAGTCACTGCTCAACCTCCATCAAAACACTAGTGTTGGTGGTCGTGTTTCACGTGTTGATGGTTGCACGTATTTCACGTGTAACTAATGTTGTGTTGCAGTGAAACGCAACATTAGTTACACGTTACATAAAAGAATTGAAATGATTTATTAGGCACTGTAAAGTAGCGGTGGAGGCTCGATCCTCCTTACGCTGAGATATAAGCACGTGTACGCTCTTACGTACGCCAGCACTGGAGTATGCAGCGCCGGCTTAGAACCCTCACCTGGTCAAGAACATGAAAAAACTTGAGAAAGTTCAAAGATTTCCCACCAGAGGGGTCCTAGAAAATAGAAATTATGATGGTAATTAATACTGGGTTGAACCCGATCGGGAAATATATTCCTTTCAGAGACATGATCACTACGTAGTGGATCCTAACGGCGTACTGCCGCATTTGCTAAGCACTTTTTTCAGTCTTAGCTAAGTAAGCTGAATGAGCCAAATGGTTATGGTGTGAAAAGCTAAAAAGGCTTCCATAGGTTCAAAACTAGGTACGATGGGACCCTAGAGGATAAAAATCAATGAAGACTGACTGCAGTAGTTTATTTAGACCTGAGGGAAACTGGAGCCAGGAGCGGCAACTCGACCCCTTGCTACAGGCAACTAGGTCAATACAAAATGATCACTTTGTATATAGTATTATTCTATCATAGAATAATTCTATCAGAGTATCATTCTATCATTGTATTCTACTACAGTTTTCTATCATAGTATCATTCCACCACAGTACCATTCCACCAGAGTATCATCCCACCACAGTATCATACCACCACAGTATCATTCCACCACAGTACCATTCCACCAGAGTATCATGCCAACACAGTATCATACCAGCACAGTATCATACCAGCACAGTATCATACCAACACAGTATCATTCCACCACAGTATCATTCCACCACAGTATCATTCCACCAGAGTATCATTCCACCACAGTATCATACCAGCACAGTATCATACCACCACAGTATCATTCCACCAGAGTATCATTCCACCACAGTATCATCCCACCACAGTATCATGCCACCACAGTATCATTCCACCAGAGTATCATGTCACCACAGTATCATCCCACCACAGTATCATACCACCACAGTATCATTCCACCAGAGTATCATTCCACCACAGTATCATTCCACCACAGTATCATCCCACCACAGTATCATGCCACCACAGTATCATTCCACCAGAGTATCATGCCACCACAGTATCATGCCACCACAGTATCATTCCACCAGAGTATCATGTCACCACAGTATCATCCCACCACAGTATCATACCACCACAGTATCATTCCACCAGAGTATCATTCCACCACAGTATCATCCCACCACAGTATCATGCCACCACAGTACCATTCCACCAGAGTATCATCCCACCACAGTATCATACCACCACAGTATCATTCCACCAGAGTATCATTCCACCACAGTATCATCCCACCACAGTATCATTCCACCACAGTATCATCCCACCACAGTATCATGCCACCACAGTATCATTCCACCAGAGTATCATGCCACCACAGTATCATGCCACCACAGTATCATTCCACCAGAGTATCATGTCACCACAGTATCATCCCACCACAGTATCATACCACCACAGTATCATTCCACCAGAGTATCATTCCACCACAGTATCATCCCACCACAGTATCATGCCACCACAGTATCATTCCACCAGAGTATCATGCCACCACAGTATCATGCCACCACAGTATCATTCCACCAGAGTATCATGTCACCACAGTATCATCCCACCAGAGTATCATGCCACCACAGTATCATGCCACCACAGTATCATTCCACCAGAGTATCATGTCACCACAGTATCATCCCACCACAGTATCATGCCACCACAGTATCATTCCACCAGAGTATCATTCCACCACAATATCATGCCACCACAGTATCATCCCACCACAGTATCATACCACCACAGTATCATTCCACCAGAGTATCATTCCACCAGAGTATCATGCCACCACAGTATCATCCCACCACAGTATCATCCCACCACAGTATCATTCCACCACAGTATCATGCCACCACAGTATCATTCCACCACAGTATCATACCACCACAGTATCATCCCACCACAGTATCATTCCACCACAGTATCATCCCACCACAGTATCATCCCACCACAGTATCATGCCACCACAGTATCATCCCACCATAGTATCATTCCACCACAGTATCATCCCACCACAGTATTATACCACCGCAGTATCATCCCACCACAGTATTATACCACCACAGTATCATCCCACCACAGTATCATTCCACCACAGTATCATTCCACCACAGTATCATCCCACCACAGTATCATCCCACCACAGTATCATTCCACCACAGTATCATTCCACCACAGTATCATTCCACCACAGTATCATTCCACCAGAGTATCATGTCACCACAGTATCATCCCACCACAGTATCATACCACCACAGTATCATTCCACCAGAGTATCATTCCACCACAGTATCATCCCACCACAGTATCATGCCACCACAGTATCATTCCACCAGAGTATCATGCCACCACAGTATCATGCCACCACAGTATCATTCCACCAGAGTATCATCCCACCACAGTATCATTCCACCAGAGTATCATTCCACCACAGTATCATCCCACCACAGTATCATGCCACCAAAGTATCATTCCACCAGAGTATCATGCCACCACAGTATCATGCCACCACAGTATCATTCCACCAGAGTATCATGTCACCACAGTATCATCCCACCACAGTATCATACCACCACAGTATCATTCCACCAGAGTATCATTCCACCACAGTATCATCCCACCACAGTATCATGCCACCACAGTATCATTCCACCAGAGTATCATTCCACCACAGTATCATGCCACCACAGTATCATTCCACCAGAGTATCATGTCACCACAGTATCATCCCACCAGAGTATCATGCCACCACAGTATCATGCCACCACAGTATCATTCCACCAGAGTATCATGTCACCACAGTATCATCCCACCACAGTATCATGCCACCACAGTATCATTCCACCAGAGTATCATTCCACCACAATATCATGCCACCACAGTATCATCCCACCACAGTATCATACCACCACAGTATCATTCCACCAGAGTATCATTCCACCAGAGTATCATGCCACCACAGTATCATCCCACCACAGTATCATCCCACCACAGTATCATTCCACCACAGTATCATTCCACCACAGTATCATTCCACCACAGTATCATACCACCACAGTATCATCCCACCACAGTATCATTCCACCACAGTATCATCCCACCACAGTATCATGCTACCACAGCATCATTTTAATAAAGGGCCATTCCACCAGAGTATCATTCCACCAGAGTATCATTCCACCACAGTATCATGCCACCAGAGTATCATCCCACCACAGTATCATACCACCACAGTATCATTCCACCACAGTATCATGCCACCAGAGTATCATCCCACCACAGTATCATACCACCACAGTATCATTCCACCACAGTATCATGCCACCACAGTATCATCCCACCACAGTATCATACCACCACAGTATCATTCCACCAGAGTATCATTCCACCACAGTATCATGCCACCACAGCATCATTTTAATAAAGGGTCATTCCATCAGACTTGTGGCAAGACTCTAACCTCTCAAAACTGGCACTCTGGGCTCCGCCACCACCATTATTTTGCTTGTCTTATCCTCGCAGGAGGTTGGATGTCATCTCCTGGGCCAGCCTTTCATCTCTCAAGGGAAGGCTTTAGCTGTAAGCTCTAGCTGGCATTTGATAGACTATTCTCAGCGTGTGACCTGTACCAGGGCGCCGCAAGCTTGAAAATTAAATTAAGTTGCGGACGGTGTTTTGATGGTGGGGGCGTTGTGATGGTGGGGTGTGATGATGGGGGTGTTGTAGTGGTGGGGAGTGATGATCTGGGTGTTGTGGTGGTGGGGAGTGATGATGGGGGTGTTGTGGTGGTGGGGAGTGATGATCTGGATGTTGTGGTGGTGGGGAGTGATGATGGGGGTGTTGTGGTGGTGGGGAGTGATGATCTGGGTGTTGTGGTAGAAGGAGTGTTTTGGCGAGGGTGTTGTGGTGGAAGGGGTGTTGTGGCGAGGGTGTTGTGGTGGAATGGGTGTTATGGCGAGGGTATTGTGGTGGCGAGGGTGTTGTGGTGGCGAGGGTGTTGTGGTGAGGGTGTTGTGGTGGCGGGAGTGTTGTGGTGGCGAGGATGTGGTGGCGAGGGTGTTGTGGTGGCGAGGGTGTTGTGGTCTCGAAGGTGTTGTGGCGAGGGTGTTGTGGTGGCGGAGGTGTTGCAGTGGTGGGGTGTTGGGACTACTGAGGATTTAGAAGTGTTGGGATTTACTGTGGTGTGGGTGTTTGCATGTTGGTACATGTCTGGTAGTCTGGCTGAGCGCCACACCCGATATCTCAGAGAGCAAACATGAGCCTCGCTGAATAAGAGATTGATTGAGCAAAGGAGTGGCTCGTTATGCCTGATGCGGAAATTGTGTGTGTGTTTGTGTGTGTATGTGTGTGTGTGTGTGTGTGTGTGTGTGTGTGTGTGTGTGTGTGTGTGTGTGTGTGTGAGATCACAGAATTGCTGCTGTTTGCCGGACAAGATTTGAGTAGGTATTCCGCTTCTGGCTCTCGGTTTCACTGATTTCTGGCCTCTTAAGCCTTATCGCATACATTCTTGAAGCTGTGTATTGCACTTGCCTCCACCTCCAGGCACGTCATTCCACTCAATGGCAACCTGACACTAAAGTATAACTTCCTTACATCCATATGGCTCACCTCTCTCACCAGCATCCACCAGTATCCCCTTGATCCCAGGACATCTGAATCAGCATCCTGTCCCAGTGTACCCTTTCAGTTCCTCTTATGATTTTGTGTGTTGTAATCATGTCTCCCTTTGATCTTTTCTCCTCACAGGTCGTCAGAATCAGTTTCTTCCACCTCTCTTCGTAGGTCTCCATGCTAGAGCTGCGTACCCTAGGATTACCCTAGCATCTGCTAGATCAATTTCTCATGTCTGCATAAGTGCGTTGCATATATAATCTGATACTGGGAACTAGCTGGGCAGCTGCATCTATAACTAGCTGAGTAGATGCAACTATAACAAACTGGATAGTTGTACTACATCTAGTTGATTAGATGCATTTATAACTAGCTGGGAAGCTGCGTCTATAACTAACTGGATAGTGGCTTCAGTAAGCCTCTTCCTCGAAGCAAACCTGACTGCTTTCCATTCTCTAGACGTTGTAAAACCCCTACAGATTTAGCGCTTCTCTAGGATGAACAATAATCTTCTACTTAGATGCACTGTTCATCACTGCACTAGAACACATGGTGTTCTCTCAGGACCAGAATTATTTGTTTTTCAAAAACATGGTGCCATTCTCAAATTCCATTAGGCCAGCCTACTTCTCTGGCACTCACCCTATCAACAAGGTTACATGACTGTGGTTGGTATTAGTCTGGCTACAAAATTTGGTTAGTTTGTATTGCATCCTGGTCTTTAAAATGCATTAGAGGCTTCAAGCTGGATTCTATATTCTATGCCATATCGTAGGCTTCATGACAGTTCTGGATGTCAATAGGTCACAGTCTATGGTAACTTTTGATTTCCACAGGTCACAGACCATGGCAGAGTTTGAATGATCCAGAGGTAGCAGTTTTTAAGTTATTCTTCATTAAAACCTTTTTCATACACACACACACACACACACACACACACACACACACACACACACACACACACACACACACACACACACACACACACACACACACACACACACACACACACACACACACACACACACAGGGGAGACATGATAACGACATACAAGATACTGCGGGGAATAGACAAGGTGGACAGAGATAGGATGTTCCAGAGAGGGGACACAGGGACAAGGGGTCAGAACTGGAAGCTGAAGACTCAGACGATTCACAGGGACGTTAGGAAGTATTTCTTCAGTCATAGAGTTGTCAGCAAGTGGAATAGCCTAGCAAGTGAAGTAGTGGAGGCAGGAACCATACATAGTTTTAAGAAGAGGTATGACAAAGCTCAGGAAGCAGAGAGAGAGAGGACCCAGTAGCGATCAGTGAAGAGGCGGGGCCAGGAGCTGAGTCTCGACCCCTGCAACCACAATTAGGTGAGTACAATTAGGTGAGTACACACACACACACACACACACACACACACACACACACACACACATTCTGGGGACGTGCATTGGGGCTGAGAGTTCTTGATTGGATCCGGCCTGCTCTTCCTCGGATCAAAACTGATTACCTTCCGTTCTCCAGGTGTTACATGTGC
>NC_091292.1:98461029-98463529 GCF_038502225.1 Cherax quadricarinatus
CAACACCATGACTACCACCATCAACAACACCATGACTACCACCATCAACAACACCATGACTACCACCATCAACAACACCATGACTACCACCATCAACAACACCATGACTACCACCATCAACAACACCATGACTACCACCATCAACAACACCATGACTACCACCATCAACAACACCATGACTACCACTATCAACAACACCATGACTACCACCATCAGCAACACCATGACTACCGCCATCAGCAACACCATGACTACCACCATCAACAACACCATGACTACCACCATCAGCAACACCATGACTACGACAATCAACAACACCATGACTACCACCATCAGCAACACCATGACTACCACCATCAGCAACACCATGACTACCACCATCAGCAACACCATGACTACCACCATCAGCAACACCATGGTTACCACCATCAGCAACACCATGGTTACCACCATCAGCAACACCATGACTACCACCATCAACAACACCATGACTACCACCATCAACAACACCATGACTACCACCATCAGCAACACCATGACTACCACTATCAACAACACCATGACTACCATCATCAGCAACACCATGACTACCACCATCAGCAACACCATGACTACCACCATCAACAACACCATGACTACCACCATCAACAACACCATGACTACCACCATCAGCAACACCATGACTACCACCATCAGCAACACCATGACTACCACCATCAGCAACACCATGACTACCACCATCAACAACACCATGACTACCACCATCAGCAACACCATGACTACCACTATCAACAACACCATGACTACCACCATCAGCAACACCATGACTACCACCATCAGCAACACCATGGTTACCACCATCAGCAACACCATGGTTACCACCATCAGCAACACCATGACTACCACCATCAGCAACACCATGACTAATACCATCAACAACATCATGGTTATCACCATCAGCAACACAATGACTACCACCATCAGCAACACCATGACTACCACCATCAGCAACACCATGACTACCACCATCAGCAACACCATGACTACCACCATCAACAACACCATGACTACCACCATCAGCAACACCATGACTACCACCATCAGCAACACCATGACTACCACCATCAGCAACACCATGACTACCACCATTAGCAACACCATGACTACCACCATTAGCAACACCATGACTACCACCATCAGCAACAACATGACTACCACCATCAGCAACACCATGACTACCACCATCAGCAACACCATGGCTACCACCATCATCAACACCACCGCTACCACCATCAGCAACACCACCGCTACCACCATCAGCAACACCACCGCTACCACCATCAGCAACACCACCGCTACCACCATCAGCAACACCACCGCTACCACCATCAGCAACACCACCGCTACCACCATCAGCAACACCACCGCTACCACCATCAGCAACACCACCGCTACCACCACCAGCAACACCACCGCTACCACCATCAGCAACACCATGGCTACCACCATCAGCAACACCATGGCTACCACCATCAGCAACACCATGACTACCACCATCATCAACACCACCGCTACCACCATCAGCAACACCATGACTACCACCATCATCAATACCACCGCTACCACCATCAGCAACACCATGGCTACCACCATCATCAACACCACCGCTACCACCATCAGCAACACCATGGCTACCACCATCAGCAACACCATGGCTACCACTATCATCAACACCACCGCTACCACCATCAGCAATACCACCGCTACCACCATCAGCAATACCACCGCTACCACCATCAGCAACACCACCGCTACCACCATCAGCAATACCACCGCTACCACTATCAGCAACACCATGACTACCACCATCAGCAACACCATGGCTACCACTATCAGCAACACCATGGCTACCACCATCAGCAACACCATGGCTACCACCATCAGCAACACCACCGCTACCACCATCAGCAACACCACCGCTACCACCATCATTAACACCACCGCTACCACCATCAGCAATACTAACGCTACCACCATCAGCAACACCACCGCTACCACCATCAGCAACACCACCGCTACCACCATCAGCAACACCATGGCTACCACCATCAGCAACACCATGGCTACCACCATCAGCAACACCATGGCTACCACCATCAGCAACACCATGGCTACCACCATCAGCAACACCATGGCTACCACCATCAGCAACACCACCGCTACCACCATCAGCAACACCACCGCTACCACCATCAGCAATACTAACGCTACCACCATCAGCAACACCACCGCTACCACCATCAGCAACACCGCCGCTACCACCATCAACAACAGCAACACTACCACCATCAACAACAGTAATACTACCACCATCAACAACAGTAACACTACCACCATCAGCAACAGCAACACTACCACCATCAACAACAGCAACACTACCACCATCAACAACAGCAACACTACCACCATCAACAACAGTAATACTACCACCATCAACAAC
>NC_091292.1:98468529-98496029 GCF_038502225.1 Cherax quadricarinatus
TACCTCCAACGTCCAGGACTGCATCATCCTCACTCATCCGTCAGAACAAAAGAACTGTACTTCCCACTTCCGTCCTTCAGAACTCATACACTGTATTTCCCGCTGCAAGGACTGTAACACCTCCCAAAACTATTCTTCACAGTGCAAGCATTGCACTTCCCATCTCCAGAACTGCAATATCATCGCCCTCTCCTTCAGAGTTCATGCATTGTACCTCCCACCTCCAGAACTGCAACATCCTCACCTGTCCTTCAGAATGCATGCATTGTACCTCCCACCTCCAGAACTGCAACATTTTCACTCCTTCAGAATGCAGGCATTGTACCTCCCACCTCCAGAACTGCAACATCCTTACCTGTCCTTCAGAATGCATGCATTGTACCTCCCACCTCCAGAACTGCAACATTTTCCCCCCTCCTTCAGAATGCAGGCATTGTACCTCCCACCTCCAGAACTGCAACATTTTCACTCCTTCAGAATGCAGGCATTGTACCTCCATCTCCTGAACTGCAACATCCTCACCTGTCCTTCAAAATGCAGGCATTGTACCTCCCATCTCCTGAACTGCAACATCCTCACTCCTCCTTCAGAATGCAGCCATTGTACCTTCCACCTCCAGAACTGCAACATCCTCACTCCTCCTTCAGAATGCAGCCATTGTACCTTCCACCTCCAGAACTGCAACATCCTCATTCCTCCTTCAGAATGCAGCCATTGTACCTTCCACCTCCAGAACTGCAACATCCTCACTCCTCCTTCAGAATGCAGGCATCGTACCTCTCACCTCCAGAACTGTAACATTCCCACCCATCTTTCAGAGTTCAGGCACTGTACTTCCAACCTCCAGGATGGTGATAACTGCCATATAATTAAAATTATGTAAGTAGTTATGGATTTAAACGTCGTGCTGCCGACAGTATGTAAGTCATGCAGAAGATTGCAAATACAAGAGAGTATATACTCATAAGTTCATATACTTTGAGTTCACTTATATTCGTCAATCTAAACTGTTACCTCACCTCACTTCAATTTCTTGCCATATCAAGAGGTTAAAATAGTGCCTATTTAATATATATAAACATTTGGAGTGCGTATTTAATATATAAATACAAGCATGTGGAGTATGGAGGAAGATCCTATTTAATATATATGGAGTATGGAGGCGCGCCTGTTTAATATGTAAACATGAACATATGGAGTATGGAGGAAATTACTTCATTGGGAGTGGACGCGTCGGTAGATGAGTCCAGTGATGTTATATTACCAGAACTATTATATGTCTGAGAGGCAATGATGCTTTAGTACCAGAACTATTATATGTCTGAGAGACAATGATATTTTAGCACCAGAACTATTATATGTCTGAGAGGCAATGATATTTTAGTACCAGAACTATTATATGTCTGAGAGGCAATGATGCTTTAGTACCAGAACTATTATATGTCTGAGAGACAATGATATTTTAGCACCAGAACTATTATATGTCTGAGAGGCAATGATGCTTTAGTACCAGAACTATTATATGTCTGAGAGACAATGATATTTTAGCACCAGAACTATTATATGTCTGAGAGGCAATGATATTTTAGCACCAGAACTATTATATGTCTGAGAGGCAATGATATTTTAGCACCAGAACTATTATATGTCTGAGAGACAATGATATTTTAGTACCAGAACTATTATATGTCTGAGAGACAATGATATTTTAGCACCAGAACTATTATATGTCTGAGAGGCAATGATATTTTAGTACCAGAACTATTATATGTCTGAGAGGCAATGATATTTTAGTGCCAGAACTATTATATGTCTGAGAGACAATGATAGTTTAGTGCCAGAACTATTATATGTCTGAGAGACAATGATATTTTAGCACCAGAACTATTATATGTCTGAGAGACAATGATATTTTAGCACCAGAACTATTATATGTCTGAGAGGCAATGATATTTTAGCACCAGAACTATTATATGTCTGAGACGCAATGATATTTTAGTACCAGAACTATTATATGTCTGAGAGGCAATGATATTTTAGTGCCAGAACTATTATATGTCTGAGAGACAATGATATTTTAGTGCCAGAACTATTATATGTCTGAGAGGCAATGATATTTTAGCACCAGAACTATTATATGTCTGAGAGGCAATGATATTTTAGTGCCAGAACTATTATATGTCTGAGAGACAATGATATTTTAGTGCCAGAACTATTATATGTCTAAGAGACAATGATATTTTAGTACCAGAACTATTATATGTCTGAGAGACAATGATATTTTAGCACCAGAACTATTATATATCTGAGAGACAATGATATTTTAGCACCAGAACTATTATATGTCTGAGAGGCAATGATATTTTAGTGCCAGAACTATTATATGTCTGAGAGGCAATGATATTTTAATACCAGAACTATTATATGAGATGCAAAGGCTTTAAACGCTAGAGCGAGAAGGAAGCTGGAGGCAGTTGAGATGTAGCGTTTGAGGGCTGTGTGTGGTGTGTGACTATTATGCCGAGAATTAGGAGTGTAGAAATTATAAGACAATGTGGAGTTAGCAAAGGTATAATTGAGAAGGTTGAGGAGGGGTTATTGAAGTGGTCTGGGCTTTCAGAGAGGATGCCGCAGAAGAGGATAACAAAGAGAATGTATACATCCGGGGTGGGAGGATGGGGGAGTGAGAGGGATCATTCCAGTTAAGGTTGGAGTGGGTGAAGGTTTTGAATGGCAGGAGCTTGAAGATCCAGCAAGCGTGCGTGAGCGTGTTAAATCGGAGGAATATTATATATATATATATATATATATATATATATATATATATATATATATATATATATATATATATATATATATATATATATATATATATATATATATATATATATATATATATATTTATATATATTTATATATATATCAATGATATGCAGATTCAGATATCTGTATGTATGGTCTCTGAGTTGAGAATGTTTTAATTGATGTATTTGTTTATCAGTTTGGGTCATTAAGGTGGGGAAGATCTAATTACGCCATCAGAACATTACTGAGCAAGTGGATACGCCTCGCTGAGCATGTTATACGCCTGGGCTGGCGGGTATGTACCGCGATACATCCCCCTGGCTTACGCAACTACCCAAACCTTGTTGAAACTCAGCTCCTGACCCCCTCTCAGTCTACAGTCGACCAGCCCTATTAGTTTCATGTCTCACAGGCCTTGTGGTAATTATTAATTACACTTAACTGGGAACGTAGTATTGTCTCTACCACTTCCTCATCCAACTCATTTCACTTACCAGTCTTTTATTTTTTTTTAGCTCCCTTCAATGTCCCCTTCTTTCTGCGTCTCAAAGTTAAGTTTTCCTTCCTTTATGTTAAGTTCTGAACATTCAACATACAGTACATGCTTCTCTTTTCCTTCTTCTCTTTTCTAAGGAGTTTATATTTAACCCTTTAAATGTCTCCTCACATCTCCGTCTCCTCAGCTCGTGAGCAAATCTTGATACAAACTTCTAGAGTTCCTTAGGTTTACAAACTTGTTCCACCAGGTGCTGACTCTTTGCTGATGCTGTGTGTTATATTAGCTTGACAAATGTCGTGTAGAGCGTCTTAAAATAATCTTCCTTAAGGTCACTGATTACAGTTGTAAAATGCGTTACGTTAGTCATGTTACGTGGTGTGTGTGTGTGTGTGTGTGTGTGTGTGTGTGTGTGTGTGTGTGTGTGTGTGTGTGCCTCTCGCGTTATGCTCGGTGTGACGCTCAAAATACAGTGTTGGTCACTTGATTGACTCCGTGATCTTTTTATTTTACGATGTTTCTAGCTTATTACTTCCTAGACTGTGGTCAGTGTCTTGGATTCTCTCTGTCCTCGGTACTCATGGCTTCACACTACCTCTGATTCTCTTGTGGTTCTATGTATGACAATCCTGGCAGCCTGGCCAAACCTCTCTCGTCTCCCCCTCCTGAGTTGTACATCAGTAACATCAATAATTACATTACCGGGAACTTCAGTTACTTGGGAGACCTGTCTATCGTTACAATATCTCCACGATAGCTCTGGAACTCACACTGAGAGAGAATTTGAGAACGATATAGAAAATACTCACAAGAAAAAACAATTCTGAAAAGAACAGTCAATCTTTCATGGAGGATTTATAATGTCAGGAGACTCCTATCTTAAAAGAAATGCACGTCTAGAGGAGAAATGATCACGACATTCAAAATACTCACGGTCATACACTTGGAGACTGCAGGGAAATTGCATTGTGAAGAAAATTTAAAAAGAAAAAAGAAGTATTTTTATTTTCTTTAGCTGAATAATGGCATAATATGTGAGCTGGGAAAACTTGGAGGAAAGTTGTGTATAACTCAGTGACGTCTGAGTCAGTAGTGACGTCAGTCAGGAGTGATTTGTGTGAGTCAGTAGTGACGTGTCTGATTAGGTATGACTAAATCAATGTGATGACTGCAGTCTCTTCCACTCTCTCTCTCTCTCTCTCTCTCTCTCTCTCTCTCTCTCTCTCAGTGTATTTATCTCCTCCTCCTCATCTCATCTCTTGGACTTCCTCTCCTCTCCTCTGAGCACTGTTTACATTCCCTGGAATCAGAAATATCATATTAGAGTCGTTTAAATTTTAGATCAAAGAACGATTTATTAATTTCAGATTCAGCAAATACCAAGGCCTGGATAGTTATTTTTACACAGTGGATGCTCAAGGTGGTAGGTTGGTGCTACACAGTGGGTCTGCAAGGTGGTAGGTGGACCCTACACAGTGGGTCTGCAAGGTGGAAGGTGGACCCTACTCAGTGGGTCTGCATGGTAGTAGGTTGGCCTTACACAGTGGGTCTGCAATGTGGTAGGTGGGCCCTACACAGTGAGTCTGCAAGGTGGTGGGTGGACCCTACACAGTGGGTCTGCAAGGTGGTAGGTGGGCCCTACACAGTGGGTCTGCATGGTAGTAGGTTGGCCTTACACAGTGAGTGCCCAAGGTGGCAGGTTGGTGCTACACAGTGGGTCTGCAAGGTGGTAGGTGGACCCTACACAGTGGGTCTGCAAGGCTGTAGGTGGACCCTACTCAGTGGGTCTGCATGGTAGTAGGTTGGCCTTACACAGTGGGTCTGCAATGTGGTAGGTGGGCCCTACACAGTGGGTCTGCAAGGTGGTAGGTGGACCCTACACAGTGGGTCTGCAAGGTGGTAGGTGGACCCTACACAGTGGGTCTGCAAGGTGGTAGGTGGGCCCTACACAGTGGGTCTGCAAGGTGGTAGGTGGGCCCTACTCAGTGGGTCTGCAAGGTGGTAGGTGGACCCTACACAGTGGGTCTGCAAGGTGGTAGGTGGGCCCTACACAGTGGGTCTGCAAGGTGGTAGGTGGGCCCTACTCAGTGGGTCTGCAAGGTGGTAGGTGGGCCCTACACAGTGGGTCTGCAATGTGGTAGGTGGGCCCTACACAGTGGGTCTGCAAGGTGGTAGGTGGACCCTACACAGTGGGTCTGCAAGGTGGTAGGTGGGCCCTACACAGTGGGTCTGCAAGGTGGTAGGTGGACCCTACACAGAGGGTCTGCAAGGTGGTAGGTTGGCCTTACACAGTGGGTCCGCAAGGTGGTAGGTGGGCCCTACACAGTGGGTCTGCAAGGTGGTAGGTGGGCCCTACACAGTGGGTCTGCAAGGTGGTAGGTGGGCCCTACACAGTGGGTCTGCAAGGTGGTAAGTGAACCCTACACAGTGCGTCTGCATGGTATTAGGTTGGCCTTACACAGTGGGTCTGCAAGGTGGTAGGTGGGTCCTACACAGTGGGTACACAAGGTGGTCTAGGATAAGAACCATGACATTATCCAGACTTGTAACTAACCCTGAATTAGGTCAGTGAGAGGGATCGCCGACGCTCTATCCTGGGATAAATCAGGTATCCTCCGCTTGGCAATACGAAATTAATTCAGAATCTTCACCACGGTATTGTAGGATTAACACAGAATTATCACTGTGATATTGTTGGATTAATCAGTGGCTGGTGCTGGGGCATTACCTTCACTGCAGAATTATCAGAGTAATCCCCGAGACGTAGAGGGGGGGGGGATTAACCCAGGAATGCTGCAGGATAAATCCACGGGAGTGAAGGACTGTGGCCTGAAGCCAGAATTCTGGTCAGAGAGGTCCTTGGGGACCAAGACTGAAGCGATGGTGATCACTGAGTTATTGTGTGCTGGCTTGATGGACGGATGAGTGTTCATCCTGATGGTGGGGTTGGTGGTGTGGGAGAATGGGTTGGTGGGGGTGGTACTAGTAGCTGCTAGTGGGGATTTATAGTGCTGAGGTAAAGGCTGAGGATGACTGTGATTTTTGTAGGGAATGAAAGTAACTGGGGTTTCTGTAGGGACTGGGGATAAGCTGGGGTTTCCCTGGTGGCTGGGGTAAGCTGGAGTTTCCTTGGTGGCTAGGGTAAGCTGGAGTTTCCGTGGTGGCTAGGGTAAGCTATGGTTTCCCTGGTGGCTGGGGTAAGCTGGAGCTTCCCTGGTGGCTGGGGTAAACTGAGGTTTCCGTCGTGGCTGGGGTAAGCTGGAGTTTTCCTGGTGGCTGGGGTAAGCTGGAGTTTCCGTGGTGGCTAGGGTAAGCTGGGGTTTCCCTGGTGGCTGGGGTAAGCTGGAGTTTCCCTGGTGGCTGGGGTAAACTGAGGTTTCCGTCGTGGCTGGAGTAAGCTGGAGTTTCCCTGGTGACTAGGGTAAACTGAGGTTTCCGTCGTGGCTGGGGTAAGCTGGAGTTTCCCTGGTGGCTGGGGTAAACTGAGGTTTCCGTCGTGGCTGGGGTAAGCTGGAGTTTCCCTGGTGGCTGGGGTAAACTGAGGTTTCCGTCGTGGCTGGGGTAAGCTGGAGTTTCCCTGGTGGCTGGGGTAAACTGAGGTTTCCGTCGTGGCTGGGGTAAGCTGGAGTTTTCCTGGTGACTAGGGTAAACTGGGGTTTCCGTCGTGGCTGGGGTAAGCTGGAGTTTCCCTGGTGGCTGGGGTAAACTGAGGTTTCCGTCGTGGCTGGGGTAAGCTGGAGTTTTCCTGGTGACTAGGGTAAACTGGGGTTTCCGTCGTGGCTGGGGTAAGCTGGAGTTTCCCTGGTGGCTGGGGTAAACTGAGGTTTCCGTCGTGGCTGGGGAAAACTGGAGTTTTCCTGGTGACTAGGGTAAACTGGGGTTTCCGTCGTGGCTGGGGTAAGCTGGGGTGTCCGTCGTGGCTGGGGTAAGCTGGGGTGTCCGTCGTGGCTGGGGTAAGCTGGGGTGTCCGTCGTGGCTGGGGTAAGCTGGGGTGTCCGTCGTGGCTGGGGTAAGCTGGGGTGTCCGTCGTGGCTGGGGTAAGCTGGGGTGTCCGTCGTGGCTGGGGTAAGCTGGGGTGTCCGTAGTGTGAACTAAAGTACATAATGCAAATGAAGAGGCGTTCTTAATGTACATTATTCTGCCAGAAGCAACACTGACTTTCAGAGAGAAATTTATGTATATTCAGCGAACATCAGCTATGCTGCTAGATATTTTGGTAAATATGCTGGTAGATATATCGGGAGATATGCTGGTACACTCAGATATTTTCTTAGGTCGGCCGCCGATATTCGCAACCAGGAGTCAACAGGGAAGAGGTGAAACTGTCAGGCTAAACGCGGACGGTGGATCGAGCCTCCACCACTCCTTGTGTTGAATTAACCTTAAAAAGAGTAAATCGTTTGCCTAAAATAAATAAATGAATAAATTAAGAAATAAGTGAGAAGCCCCTTAGGGCTTAATCAAGGTTAAGGAACTGATCACCTTTATCAAGGTTGAGGGACTGATTACCTTTATCAAGGTTGAGGGACTGATTACCTAATCTTCTACCTTCTGTCAAGACTGAGGGACTGATTATCTCATTGTCCATCGTCTCCAGTGTATAATTTATGTTTTTATTAAGAAAAAGCCACTGGCTGGTGACACGTCCTCTTAAAGATACCACAGGTGTTGCAAATGTGTCTTATTCATCAGTAAAAATACCCAGGTGTTGAGCATGTGTCTTATTTTTCAATGAAGATTCCCAGGTGTTGCACATGTGTCTCATTCCCCAGCTTGTGGGTATTGTGTGTCATTAAAGTAATGAGGTGAGTCTTGGCTGATGCTGGAGTCATTAAGGAAAGAGTCGAGTGTGGAACCACTTAGAGTGGCAACGTTGTTTATTGTCAGGATGAGAGAGGGATGTTGCTTATTCACTCTCAGGATGAGAGAGGGATGTTGCTTATTCACTCTCAGGATGAGAGAGGGATGTTGCTTATTCACTCTCAGGATGAGAGAGGGATATTGCTTATTCACTCTCAGGATGAGTGAGAAATGTTGCTCATTCACTCTGCTGATGTACCTTAACCAAATTCTGTATCTCCCCTACAGGTTTAACGCTCCCCCGTGAATATTACCCAAGGTAGCGCACCCATATAATTTGTTTCTTAAAGCAAAGTACCGCTGGAGCATTGATCACCAGAGCTAACATAACTTACCCAAGCCTCTCCTAGCTTCCAGCTATGATATGCTATGTACACTTCGTAAAGCTATGAGACGTCTTCTTTTACATGAATTATTATCTAACTTAGAACTTACATATGCTTTCCATATATATATACATATATATATATACATATATATACATATATATATATATATACATATATATACATATATATATATACATATATATACATATATGCATAATAAGCGTGTATGCACCTGGAGAAGAGAGGAATGCAGAGGAGAGAGAGAGATTTTGGGAGATGTTAAGTGAATGTATAGGAGCCTTTGAACCAAGTGAGAGAGTAATTGTGGTAGGGGACCTGAATGCTAAAGTAGGAGAAACTTTTAGAGAGGGTGTGGTAGGTAAGTTTGGGGTGCCAGGTGTAAATGATAATGGGAGCCCTTTGATTGAACTTTGTATAGAAAGGGGTTTAGTTATAGGTAATACATATTTTAAGAAAAAGAGGATAAATAAGTATACACGATATGATGTAGGGCGAAATGACAGTAGTTTGTTGGATTATGTATTAGTAGATAAAAGATTGTTGAGTAGACTTCAGGATGTACATGTTTATCGAGGGGCCACAGATATATCAGATCACTTTCTAGTTGTAGCTACACTGAGAGTAAAAGGTAGATGGGATACAAGGAGAATAGAAGCATCAGGGAAGAGAGAGGTGAAGGTTTATAAACTAAAAGAGGAGGCAGTTAGGGTAAGATATAAACAGCTATTGGAGGATAGATGGGCTAATGAGAGCATAGGCAATGGGGTCGAAGAGGAATGGGGTAGGTTTAAAAATGTAGTGTTAGAGTGTTCAGCAGAAGTTTGTGGTTACAGGAAAGTGGGTGCAGGAGGGAAGAGGAGCGATTGGTGGAATGATGATGTAAAGAGAGTAGTAAGGGAGAAAAAGTTAGCATATGAGAAGTTTTTACAAAGTAGAAGTGATGCAAGGAGGGAAGAGTATATGGAGAAAAAGAGAGAGGTTAAGAGAGTGGTGAAGCAATGTAAAAAGAGAGCAAATGAGAGAGTGGGTGAGCTGTTATCAACAAATTTTGTTGAAAATAAGAAAAAGTTTTGGAGTGAGATTAACAAGTTAAGGAAGCCTAGAGAACAAATGGATTTTGTCAGTTAAAAATAGGAGAGGAGAGTTATTAAATGGAGAGTTAGAGGTATTGGGAAGATGGAGGGAATATTTTGAGGAATTGTTAAATGTTGATGAAGATAGGGAAGCTGTGATTTCGTGTATAGGGCAAGGAGGAATAACATCTTGTAGGAGTGAGGAAGAGCCAGTTGTGAGTGTGGGGGAAGTTCGTGAGGCAGTAGGTAAAATGAAAGGGGGTAAGGCAGCCGGGATTGATGGGATAAAGATAGAAATGTTAAAAGCAGGTGGGGATATAGTTTTGGAGTGGTTGGTGCAATTATTTAATAAATGTATGGAAGAGGGTAAGGTACCTAGGGATTGGCAGAGAGCATGCATAGTTCCTTTGTATAAAGGCAAAGGGGATAATAGAGAGTGCAAAAATTATAGGGGGATAAGTCTGTTGAGTGTACCTGGTAAAGTGTATGGTAGAGTTATAATTGAAAGAATTAAGAGTAAGACGGAGAATAGGATAGCAGATGAACA
This sequence comes from Cherax quadricarinatus, assembly GCF_038502225.1. Taxonomy (NCBI): domain Eukaryota; kingdom Metazoa; phylum Arthropoda; class Malacostraca; order Decapoda; family Parastacidae; genus Cherax; species Cherax quadricarinatus. The sequence continues at coordinate 98,478,661 of NC_091292.1, forward strand.
AGGAGGCTTTAGGAAAGGTAGGGGGTGTGTGGACCAGGTGTTTACAGTGAAACATATAAGTGAACAGTATTTAGATAAGGCTAAAGAGGTCTTTGTGGCATTTATGGATTTGGAAAAGGCGTATGACAGGGTGGATAGGGGGGCAATGTGGCAGATGTTGCAAGTGTATGGTGTAGGAGGTAGGTTACTGAAAGCAGTGAAGAGTTTTTACGAGGATAGTGAGGCTCAAGTTAGAGTATGTAGAAAAGAGGGAAATTTTTTCCCAGTAAAAGTAGGCCTTAGACAAGGATGTGTGATGTCACCGTGGTTGTTTAATATATTTATAGATGGGGTTGTAAGAGAAGTAAATGCGAGGGTCTTGGCAAGAGGCGTGGAGTTAAAAGATAAAGAATCACACACAAAGTGGGAGTTGTCACAGCTGCTCTTTGCTGATGACACTGTGCTCTTGGGAGATTCTGAAGAGAAGCTGCAGAGATTGGTGGATGAATTTGGTAGGGTGTGCAAAAGAAGAAAATTAAAGGTGAATACAGGAAAGAGTAAGGTTATGAGGATAACAAAAAGATTAGGTGATGAAAGATTGAATATCAGATTGGAGGGAGAGAGTATGGAGGAGGTGAACGTATTCAGATATTTGGGAGTGGACGTGTCAGCGGATGGGTCTATGAAAGATGAGGTGAATCATAGAATTGATGAGGGAAAAAGAGTGAGTGGTGCACTTAGGAGTCTGTGGAGACAGAGAACTTTGTCCTTGGAGGCAAAGAGGGGAATGTATGAGAGTATAGTTTTACCAACGCTCTTATATGGGTGTGAAGCATGGGTGATGAATGTTGCAGCGAGGAGAAGGCTGGAGGCAGTGGAGATGTCATGTCTGAGGGCAATGTGTGGTGTGAATATAATGCAGAGAATTCGTAGTTTGGAAGTTAGGAGGAGGTGCGGGATTACCAAAACTGTTGTCCAGAGGGCTGAGGAAGGGTTGTTGAGGTGGTTCGGACATGTAGAGAGAATGGAGCGAAACAGAATAACTTCAAGAGTGTATCAGTCTGTAGTGGAAGGAAGGCGGGGTAGGGGTCGGCCTAGGAAGGGTTGGAGGGAGGGGGTAAAGGAGGTTTTGTGTGCGAGGGGCTTGGACTTCCAGCAGGCATGCGTGAGCGTGTTTGATAGGAGTGAATGGAGACAAATGGTTTTTAATACTTGACGTGCTGTTGGAGTGTGAGCAAAGTAACATTTATGAAGGGATTCAGGGAAACCGGCATGCCGGACTTGAGTCCTGGAGATGGGAAGTACAGTGCCTGCACTCTGAAGGAGGGGTGTTAATGTTGCAGTTTAAAAACTGTAGTGTAAAGCACCCTTCTGGCAAGACAGTGATGGAGTGAATGATGGTGAAAGTTTTTCTTTTTCGGGCCACCCTGCCTTGGTGGGAATCGGCCAGTGTGATAATAATAATAATATATATATATGTATATATATATATATATATATATATATATATATATATATATATATATATATATATATATATATATATATATATATATATATATATATATATATACATAGCAGTCACTGCTAATCCTTTCTTTAACTTTACATCTAACATATCCTGTCTAAAGTTCTTAGCTTGTAACCCTCGTAACTTTACTCAAGTTGACCGTGTCTTGAAATTGATCCCTTGAAGCGTCGGGTATTCACTTAGGAATTGACAGTGGGTGCTGGCCTGCACTCTAGCACTTGTGGTGAGTGCCACGGTGCGTCTGAATCGAGATAGGTGCCAGAAAACATTCCTCTTTAGATGGGTGCCAGGAAATGGTTCCATGGAGATGGGTGCCATGAAAAGTATCCATGGGGATGGGTGCTCGGAAACATTCCCATGGAGCTCTTATACAGTTTAAGTCTTGGTATGAAGATCTGGTTATCTTTCATCTGTCTTTCAGCATTCTATGTTCAGCAGATTTTCATACCTGGTGACAAAGACTGGGAAGAACAGTCACGAAATGATAAAGTGAGGAGCATTAAGACATCACTGACGTTGGAACACTCCACCTTTTCCAGCACTGGCTACCGAAGCTAGTTTTTTTTTCAGCTCTAGCGGCCGAAGCCAATCTTTTTTCATTACTAGCGACCGAAGCTTGTTTCCTTTCAGTTCTAGCGACCGAAGCTTGTCCTTTTCCTCCAGGATTAGCAACTGAAGTGGCCCAAAGACCATTCTCAAGTTAACGTCAGTCACTGCTGGTGAAGCCGAAGCCGGTTGTAAACAACACCGACCACATCACAGAAAAGAGGATAATGAATTACAATATCTCTACATTGTTTCCCATTCGGCTCCAGACCTGGATAATCACCCAGCTGAGCTCTCCACTACAAGAACGACCATTCAGAAATACAAACCGAACCTCGCAAAGAACGAGAAGCAAAACTGATCTCATCAGCAAGTGGTTAAGGATTATCAGTGGTATTGGCGGTACCGACACTGTGGAAAACGACACTCATTTACAATTTAGAACACTTATTAAAGGAAATATTCTGAACCTGTACACAAGTGTGCTTTCTGCGAGAGGTTAAAGAGCAACTGCTAATGTTCCTTAACGGCTCTCAAATGTGCAGTTGGCCCTATAACAGTCGTAACTAGACTGCAGTGAATGAGATATGAGCCGCTATAAAACCTCCTTCTCAGTTCTCACCTTGCAAGATAAGGTGAGTAATACTTGAAAAAAAGGAAGTCCACTTAGAATAGCCATGTGATAAGTAAATGTATTTTGACCTTGAAACACTAAATATCGTTTTCAGAGTTTTTCAACAATCTCGCTGGCCATGTGACGCGTCTCAAAGTACTTCGCTCAAGGTGAAGCTTCATTTATAGTGCTTTCTTCAGTGTGTTCCGTGTATAGTGCTTTCTTCAGTGTGTTCCGTGTATAGTGCTTTCTTCAGTGTGTTCCGTGTATAGTGCTTTCTTCAGTGTGTTCCGTGTATAGTGCTTTCTCCAGTGTGTTCCGTGTATAGTGCTTTCTTCAGTGTGTTCCGTGTATAGTGCTTTCTTCAGTGTGTTCCGTGTATAGTGCTTTCTCCAGTGTGTTCCGTGTATAGTGCTTTCTTCAGTGTTCCGTGTATAGTGCTTTCTTCAGTGTGTTCCGTGTATAGTGCTTTCTTCAGTGTGTTCCGTGTATAGTGCTTTCTCCAGTGTGTTCCGTGTATAGTGCTTTCTTCAGTGTGTTCCGTGTATAGTGCTTTCTCCAGTGTGTTCCGTGTATAGTGCTTTCTTCAGTGTGTTCCGTGTATAGTGCTTTCTTCAGTGTGTTCCGTGTATAGTGCTTTCTCCAGTGTGTTCCGTGTATAGTGCTTTCTTCAGTGTGTTCCGTGTATAGTGCTTTCTCCAGTGTGTTCCGTGTATAGTGCTTTCTTCAGTGAGCTCTGTGTATAGTGCTTTCTTCAGTGTGCTCCGTGTATAGTGCTTTCTTCAGTGTGTTCCGTGTATAGTGCTTTCTCCAGTGTGTTCCGTGTATAGTGCTTTCTTCAGTGTGTTCCGTGTATAGTGCTTTCTTCAGTGTGTTCCGTGTATAGTGCTTTCTTCAGTGTGCTCCGTGTATAGTGCTTTCTCCAGTGTGTTCCGTGTATAGTGCTTTCTTCAGTGTGTTCCGTGTATAGTGCTTTCTTCAGTGTGCTCCGTGTATAGTGCTTTCTCCAGTGTGTTCCGTGTATAGTGCTTTCTTCAGTGTGTTCCGTGTATAGTGCTTTCGTCAGTGTGTTCCGTGTATAGTGCTTTCTCCAGTGTGTTCCGTGTATAGTGCTTTCTTCAGTGTGTTCCGTGTATAGTGCTTTCTCCAGTGTGTTCCGTGTATAGTGCTTTCTTCAGTGTGTTCCGTGTATAGTGCTTTCTCCAGTGTGTTCCGTGTATAGTGCTTTCTTCAGTGAGCTCTGTGTATAGTGCTTTCTTCAGTGTGATCCGTGTATAGTGCTTTCTTCAGTGTGTTCCGTGTATAGTGCTTTCTCCAGTGTGTTCCGTGTATAGTGCTTTCTCCAGTGTGTTCCGTGTATAGTGCTTTCTTCAGTGTGTTCCGTGTATAGTGCTTTCTCCAGTGTGTTCCGTGTATAGTGCTTTCTTCAGTGTGTTCCGTGTATAGTGCTTTCTCCAGTGTGTTCCGTGTATAGTGCTTTCTTTAGTGAGCTCTGTGTATAGTGCTTTCTTCAGTGAGCTCTGTGTATAGTGCTTTCTTCAGTGAGCTCTGTGTATAGTGCTTTCTTCAGTGAGCTCTGTGTATAGTGCTTTCTTCAGTGAGCTCTGTGTATAGTGGAAGCTCGTGAGGTTTTAAGTGCTGACTCAACATTTCAGTGTTGTTTACGGGTTCAGTTTGTATGAACCGAAAGTTTGGAGAATAAAACTCAACCTCAGCGTAAACCTCAGCGTAAACACTGTCATGCAACAACAGCTGTTGCGTTAATAATGACACAACAATTAACGAATTTTCTCTTTCTCTGCGTTAACAAGTAGGCAAATATTAATGAATTTCAACAGCTGATGTGTAAATAACGACGCAAGCTCTGACGTTTTCCCTTATCTGCTGCGTTACCAACAACGCAACAAATGACGCATTTTATCGGTAGTCGAGTAAATAATGGCGCCAGCTTTGACTAGCCCAGTTACTGTGTGAGGAGCGGTGAAATTAACTAGCCCAGGTACTGAATGTAAAGTGACTGGTGAAATTAACTGTACCAGGTACTGACTGTGTGGGGAGTGGTGAAATTAACTGTACCAGGTGCTGACTGTGTGGGGAGTGGTGAAATTAACTGTACCAGGTATTGACTGTGTGGGGAATGGTGAGATTAACTGTACCAGGAACTGACTGTGTGGGGAGTGGTGAAATTAACTATGCCAGGTATTGACTGTGTGGGGAATGGTGAGATTAACTGTACCAGGTATTGACTGTGTGGGGAATGGTGAGATTAACTGTACCAGGAACTGACTGTGTGGGGAGTGGTGAAATTAACTGTACCAGGTATTGACTGTGTGAGGAATGGTGAGATTAACTGTACCAGGTATTGACTGTGTGGGGAGTGGTGAGATTAACTGTACCAGGTACTAACTGTGGCAGGAGTGACGGCAGTAACTGGCCCAGGTACTGACTGTGGCAGGAGTGACGGCAGTAACTGGCCCAGGTACTGACTGTGGCAGAAGTGACGGCAGTAACTGACCCAGGTACTGATTGTGGCAGGAGTGACGGCAGTAACTGGCCCAGGTACTGACTGTGGCAGGAGTGACGGCAGTAACTGGCCCAGGTACTGACTGTGGCAGGAATGATGGCAGTAACTGGCCGAGGTACTGACTGTGGCAGGAGTGACGGCAGTAACTGGCCAAGGTACTGACTGTGGCAGGAGTGACGGCAGTAACTGGCCCAGGCACTGACTGTGGCAGGAGTGACGGCAGTAACTGGCCCAGGTACTGGCTGTGGCAGGAGTGACGACAGTAACTGGCCCAGGTACTGACTGTGGCAGGAGTGACGGCAGTAACTGGCCCAGGCACTGACTGTGGCAGGAGTGACGGCAGTAACTGGCCCAGGTACTGACTGTGGCAGGAGTGACGTCAGTAACTGGCCCAGGTACTGACTGTGGCAGGAGTGACGGCAATAACTGGCCCAGGTACTGACTGTGGCAGGAGTGACGGCAGTAACTGGCTCAGGTACTGACTGTGGCAGGAGTGACGGCAGTAACTGGCCCAGGTACTGACTGTGGCAGGAGTGACGGCACTAACTGGCCCAGGTACTGACTGTGGCAGGAGTGACGGCAGTAACTGGCCCAGGTACTGACTGTGGCAGGAGTGACGGCATTAACTGGCTCAGGTACTGACTGTGGCAGGAGTGACAGCAGTAACTGGCCCAGGTACTGACTGTGGCAGGAGTGACGGCAGTAACTGGCCCAGGTACTGACTGTGGCAGCAGTGACGGCATTAACTGGCTCAGGTACTGACTGTGGCAAGAGTGACAGCAGTAACTGGCCCAGGTACTGACTGTGGCAGGAGTGACAGCAGTAACTGGCCCAGGTACTGACTGTGGCAGGAGTGACGGCAGTAACTGGCCCAGGTACTGACTGTGGCAGCAGTGACGGCAGTAACTGGCTCAGGTACTGACTGTGGCAGGAGTGACAGCAGTAACTGGCCCAGGTACTGACTGTGGCAGGAGTAACGGCAGTAACTGGCCCACGTACTGACTGTGGCAGGAGTGACAACAGTAACTGGCCCAGGTACTGACTGTGGCAGGAGTGACGGCAGTAACTGGCTCAGGTACAGACTGTGGCAGGAGTGACGGCAGTAACTGGCCCAGGCACTGACTGTGGCAGGAGTGACGGCAGTAACTGGCCCAGGTACTGGCTGTGGCAGGAGTGACGACAGTAACTGGCCCAGGTACTGACTGTGGCAGGAGTGACGGCAGTAACTGGCCCAGGCACTGACTGTGGCAGGAGTGACGGCAGTAACTGGCCCAGGTACTGACTGTGGCAGGAGTGACGGCAGTAACTGGCCCAGGTACTGACTGTGGCAGGAGTGACGGCAATAACTGGCCCAGGTACTGACTGTGGCAGGAGTGACGGCAGTAACTGGCTCAGGTACTGACTGTGGCAGGAGTGACGGCAGTAACTGGCCCAGGTACTGACTGTGGCAGGAGAGACGGCAATAACTGGCCCAGGTACTGACTGTGGCAGGAGTGACGGCAGTAACTGGCCCAGGTACTGACTGTGGCAGGAGTGACAGCAGTAACTGGCCCAGGTACTGACTGTGGCAGGAGTGACGGCAGTAACTGGCCCAGGTACTGACTGTGGCAGCAGTGACGGCAGTAACTGGCTCAGGTACTGACTGTGGCAGGAGTGACAGCAGTAACTGGCCCAGGTACTGACTGTGGCAGGAGTGACGGCAGTAACTGGCCCAGGTACTGACTGTGGCAGCAGTGACGGCAGTAACTGGCTCAGGTACTGACTGTGGCAGGAGTGACAGCAGTAACTGGCCCAGGTACTGACTGTGGCAGGAGTAACGGCAGTAACTGGCCCACGTACTGACTGTGGCAGGAGTGACAACAGTAATTGGCCCAGGTACTGACTGTGGCAGGAGTGACGGCAGTAACTGGCTCAGGTACAGACTGTGGCAGGAGTGACGGCAGTAACTGGCCCAGGTACTGACTGTGGCAGAAGTGACAGCAGCAACTGGCCCAGGTACTGACTGTGGCATTAGTGACGACAGTAACTGGCCCAGGTACTGACTGTGGCAGGAGTGACGGCAGTAACTGACCCAGGCACTGACTGTGGCAAAAGTGATGGCAGTAACTGGCCCAGGTACTGACTGTGGCAGACGTGACGGCAGGAACTGGCCCAGGTACTGACTGTGGCAGGAGTGACGACAGTAACTGGCCCAGGTACTGACTGTGGCAGGAGTGACGGCAGTAACTGGCCCAGGTACTGACTGTGGCAGGAGTGACAGCACTAACTGGCCCAGGTACTGACTGTGGCAGGAGTGACGGCAGTAACTGGCCCAGGTACGACTGTGGCATTAGTGACGGCAGCAACTGGCCCAGGTACTGACTGTGGCAGGAGTGACGACAGTAACTGGCCCAGGTACTGACTGTGGCAGGAGTGACGGCAGTAACTGGCCCAGGTACTGACTGTGGCAGGAGTGACGGCAGTAACTGGCCCAGGTACTAACTGTAGCAGGAGTGACGGCAGTAACTGGCCCAGGTACTGACTGTGGCAGGAGTGGCGGCAGTAACTGGCCCAGGTACCGACTGTGGCAGGAGTAACGGCAGTAACTGGCCCAGGTACTGACTGTGGCAGGAGTGACGGCAGTAACTGGCCCAGGTACTGACTGTGGCAGGAGTGACGGCAGTAATTGTCCCAGGTACTGACTGTGGCAGGAGTGACGGCATTAACTGGCTCAGGTACTGACTGTGGCAGGAGTGACAGCAGTAACTGGCCCAGGTACTGACTGTGGCAGGAGTGACAGCAGTAACTGGCCCAGGTACTGACTGTGGCAGGAGTGACGGCAGTAACTGGCCCAGGTACTGACTGTGGCAGCAGTGACGGCAGTAACTGGCTCAGGTACTGCCTGTGGCAGGAGTGACAGCAGTAACTGGCCCAGGTACTGACTGTGGCAGGAGTAACGGCAGTAACTGGCCCACGTACTGACTGTGGCAGGAGTGACAACAGTAACTGGCCCAGGTACTGACTGTGGCAGGAGTGACGGCAGTAACTGGCTCAGGTACAGACTGTGGCAGGAGTGACGGCAGTAACTGGCCCAGGTACTGACTGTGGCAGAAGTGACAGCAGCAACTGGCCCAGGTACTGACTGTGGCATTAGTGACGACAGTAACTGGCCCAGGTACTGACTGTGGCAGGAGTGACGGCAGTAACTGGCCCAGGCACTGACTGTGGCAGGAGTGATGGCAGTAACTGGCCCAGGTACTGACTGTGGCAGACGTGACGGCAGGAACTGGCCCAGGTACTGACTGTGGCAGGAGTGACGACAGTAACTGGCCCAGGTACTGACTGTGGCAGGAGTGACGGCAGTAACTGGCCCAGGTACTGACTGTGGCAGGAGTGACAGCACTAACTGGCCCAGGTACTGACTGTGGCAGGAGTGACGGCAGTAACTGGCCAAGGTACTGACTGTGGCAGGAGTGACGACAGTAACTGGCCCAGGTACGACTGTGGCATTAGTGACGGCAGCAACTGGCCCAGGTACTGACTGTGGCAGGAGTGACGACAGTAACTGGCCCAGGTACTGACTGTGGCAGGAGTGACGGCAGTAACTGGCCCAGGTACTGACTGTGGCAGGAGTGACGGCAGTAACTGGCCCAGGTACTAACTGTAGCAGGAGTGACGGCAGTAACTGGCCCAGGTACTGACTGTGGCAGGAGTGGCGGCAGTAACTGGCCCAGGTACCGACTGTGGCAGGAGTAACGGCAGTAACTGGCCCAGGTACTGACTGTGGCAGGAGTGACGGCAGTAACTGGCCCAGGTACTGACTGTGGCAGGAGTGACGGCAGTAATTGTCCCAGGTACTGACTGTGGCAGGAGTGACGGCAGTAACTGGCCCAGGTACTGACTGTGGCAGGAGTGATGGCAGTAACTGGCCGAGGTACTGACTGTGGCAGGAGTGACGGCTGTAACTGGCCCAGGTACTGACTGTGGCAGGAGTGACGGCAGTAACAGGCCCAGGCACTGACTGTGGCAGGAGTGACGGCAGTAACTGGCCCAGGTACTGGCTGTGGCAGGAGTGACGACAGTAACTGGCCCAGGTACTGATTGTGGCAGGAGTGACGGCAGTAACTGGCCCAGGCACTTACTGTGGCAGGAGTGACGGCAGTAACTGGCCCAGGTACTGACTGTGGCAGGAGTGACGGCAGTAACTGGCCCAGGTACTGACTGTGGCAGGAGTGACGGCAGTAACTGGCCCAGGTACTGACTGTGGCAGGAGTGACGGCAGTAACTGGCTCAGGTACTGACTGTGGCAGGAGTGACGGCAGTAACTGGCCCAGGTACTGACTGTGGCAGGAGTGACGGCAATAACTGGCCCAGGTACTGACTGTGGCAGGAGTGACGGCAGTAACTGGCTCAGGTACTGACTGTGGCAGGAGTGACAGCAGTAACTGGCCCAGGTACTGACTGTGGCAGGAGTGACGGCAGTAACTGGCCCAGGTACTGACTGTGGCAGCAGTGACGGCAGTAACTGGCCCAGGTACTGACTGTGGCAAGAGTGACAGCAGTAACTGGTCCAGGTACTGACTGTGGCAGGAGTGACGACAGTAACTGGCCCAGGTACTGACTGTGGCAGGAGTGACGGCAGTAACTGGCCCAGGCACTGACTGTGGCAGGAGTGACGGCAGTAACTGGCCCAGATACTGACTGTGGCAGACGTGACGGCAGGAACTGGCCCAGGTACTGACTGTGGCAGGAGTGACGACAGTAACTGGCCCAGGTACTGACTGTGGCAGGAGTGACGGCAGTAACTGGCCCAGGTACTGACTGTGGCAGGAGTGACAGCACTAACTGCCCCAGGTACTGACTGTGGCAGGAGTGACGGCAGTAACTGGCCCAGGTACTGACTGTGGCAGGAGTGACGACAGTAACTGGCCCAGGTACTGACTGTGGCATTAGTGACGGCAGCAACTGGCCCAGGTACTGACTGTGGCAGAAGTGACGGCAGTAACTGGCCCAGGTACTGACTGTCGCAGAAGTGACGGCAGCAACTGGCCCAGGTACTGACTGTGGCAGGAGTGACGACAGTAACTGGCCCAGGTACTGACTGTGGCAGGAGTGACGACAGTAACTGGCCCAGGTACTGACTGTGCCAGGAGTGACGGCAGTAACTGGCCCAGGTACTGACTGTGGCAGGAGTGACGGCAGTAACTGGCCCAGGTACTGACTGTGGCAGAAGTGACGGCAGTAACTGGCCCAGGTACTGACTGTGGCAGGAGTGACGGCAGTAACTGGCCCAGGTACTGACTGTGGCAGGAGTGACGGCAGTAACTGGCCCAGGTACTGACTGTGGCAGGAGTGACGGCAGTAACTGGCCCAGGTACTCACTGTGGCAGGAGTGACGACAGTAACTGGCCCAGGTACGACTGTGGCATTAGTGACGGCAGCAACTGGCCCAGGTACTGACTGTGGCAGGAGTGACGACAGTAACTGGCCCAGGTACTGACTGTGGCAGGAGTGACGGCAGTAACTGGCCCAGGTACTGACTGTGGCAGGAGTGACGGCAGTAACTGGCCCAGGTACTAACTGTAGCAGGAGTGACGGCAGTAACTGGCCCAGGTACTGACTGTGGCAGGAGTGGCGGCAGTAACTGGCCCAGGTACCGACTGTGGCAGGAGTAACGGCAGTAACTGGCCCAGGTACTGACTGTGGCAGGAGTGACGGCAGTAACTGGCCCAGGTACTGACTGTGGCAGGAGTGACGGCAGTAATTGTCCCAGGTACTGACTGTGGCAGGAGTGACGGCAGTAACAGGCCCAGGCACTGACTGTGGCAGGAGTGACGGCAGTAACTGGCCCAGGTACTGGCTGTGGCAGGAGTGACGACAGTAACTGGCCCAGGTACTGACTGTGGCAGGAGTGACAGCAGTAACTGGCCCAGGCACTGACTGTGGCAGGAGTGACGGCAGTAACTGGCCCAGGTACTGACTGTGGCAGGAGTGACGGCAGTAACTGGCCCAGGTACTGACTGTGGCAGGAGTGACGGCAATAACTGGCCCAGGTACTGACTGTGGCAGGAGTGACGGCAGTAACTGGCTCAGGTACTGACTGTGGCAGGAGTGACGGCAGTAACTGGCCCAGGTACTGACTGTGGCAGGAGTGACGGCAATAACTGGCCCAGGTACTGACTGTGGCAGGAGTGACGGCAGTAACTGGCTCAGGTACTGACTGTGGCAGGAGTGACAGCAGTAACTGGCCCAGGTACTGACTGTGGCAGGAGTGACGGCAGTAACTGGCCCAGGTACTGACTGTGGCAGCAGTGACGGCAGTAACTGGCCCAGGTACTGACTGTGGCAAGAGTGACAGCAGTAACTGGTCCAGGTACTGACTGTGGCAGGAGTGACGACAGTAACTGGCCCAGGTACTGACTGTGGCAGGAGTGACGGCAGTAACTGGCCCAGGCACTGACTGTGGCAGGAGTGACGGCAGTAACTGGCCCAGATACTGACTGTGGCAGACGTGACGGCAGGAACTGGCCCAGGTACTGACTGTGGCAGGAGTGACGACAGTAACTGGCCCAGGTACTGACTGTGGCAGGAGTGACGGCAGTAACTGGCCCAGGTACTGACTGTGGCAGGAGTGACAGCACTAACTGCCCCAGGTACTGACTGTGGCAGGAGTGACGGCAGTAACTGGCCCAGGTACTGACTGTGGCAGGAGTGACGACAGTAACTGGCCCAGGTACTGACTGTGGCATTAGTGACGGCAGCAACTGGCCCAGGTACTGACTGTGGCAGAAGTGACGGCAGTAACTGGCCCAGGTACTGACTGTGGCAGAAGTGACGGCAGCAACTGGCCCAGGTACTGACTGTGGCAGGAGTGACGGCAGTAACTGGCCCAGGTACTGACTGTGGCAGGAGTGACGACAGTAACTGGCCCAGGTACTGACTGTGGCAGAAGTGACGGCAGCAACTGGCCCAGGTACTGACTGTGGCAGAAGTGACGGCAGCAACTGGCCCAGGTACTGACTGTGGCAGGAGTGACGACAGTAACTGGCCCAGGTACTGACTGTGGCAGGAGTGACGACAGTAACTGGCCCAGGTACTGACTGTGGCAGGAGTGACGGCAGTAACTGGCCCAGGTACTGACTGTGGCAGGAGTGACGGCAGTAACTGGCCCAGGTACTGACTGTGGCAGAAGTGACGGCAGTAACTGGCCCAGGTACTGACTGTGGCAGTAGTGACGGCAGTAACTGGCCCAGGTACTGACTGTGGCAGGAGTGACGGCAGTAACTGGCCCAGGTACTGACTGTGGCAGGAGTGACGGCAGTAACTGGCCCAGGTACTGACTGTAAATAGCGTACTTGAACAGCAGTACAAAGAGAGGTAACTATATATACTAAGACTGCCTCTCATCCTGCAGTAAACACAGGGCAGAAAACCTGTATTTTGTCCTCTCAGAGTACACCGCTGAGATTACTGAGCCGCTGTTATTGTTGCTGTGCTGCTGCTATTGTTCCACATGCTGCTGAGGCTGTTGCTGCTTCTACTGTGGTTGCTGTAGCCATTCCTATTATTGTTTTATGTTGCTGTTGCTGTTATTTCCGCGATTCCTCCGGCTGTTGCTGGTATTACCAATATTGTTATTGCTAATAATGTTTTTGCTGTTGCTTATGCTGCAGATGCTGTTGATGTTGTTCATGCTGAACCAACGCTTCTGACGACGGATTATACTGCAAAGCTTAAAGCTGTCATTATATTATTGCCCCCTGCGATTTACTATAGTATATATATATATATATATATATATATATATATATATATATATATATATATATATATATATATATATATATATATATATATATATATATATATATATATTACATAAAGGAATTGTAATTACGAATATTCTGGTTCGTAAAGTTTTGCATCCGTAAGAGGCGCTGTTGTCTCCGAGTTTGTCATTATACATAACGAATGGAGGAAGTTGTGACCTCCTCACCTCACATAAGTTTCCTCAGGCGGCCTCATAGTGTTCTTCCTCCTCCTCCTCCTCACTGTCTTAATTAAGAGGTGTGGATGCTGCGTCGTTACTGACTTATGATGCTCACTGAGATGATGCAGCATCAGTGGTCTTGAGTTGTTGCTACTTCAGAGTTACAGAAGAGGTTCATGACTTTCTATAATGTTCTCATGTAGTCACCCCTTCACAAACCCCTTAACACACTCATCCCTTTAATTACCCCTTAACACACTCATCCCTTTAATCACCCATTAACACACTCATCCCTTTAAACACCCCTTAACACACTCATCCCTTTAAACACCCCTTAACACACTCATCCTTTTAAACGCCCCTTAAAACACTCATCCCTTTAAACACCCCTTAAAATACTCATCCCTTGAAATACCCCTTAACACGCTCTTCCTTTAAAAGCCCGTTAACACACTTCCTTTAAAAGCCCGTTAACACACTCAAACTGAAACTAGTGCCTCGTAACAATGAAAGTGGTTTGTAACACTGAAACTAGTGGTTCGTAACAAGGAAAGTGGTTTGTAACACTGAAACTAGTGGTTCGTAACAAGGAAAGTGGTTTGTAACACTGAAACTAGTGGCTCGTGGTAATGAAAGTAGGATTTTCTAGGAAGGGAACAACACAATGAGGACGAAGTATTGAGTGAGGCGTGAGAGGTGTAACACAGTTACGAGAACACGGGGTGAGAGGTGTAACACAGTAACGAGAACACGGGGTGAGAGGTGTAACACAGTAACGAGAACACGGGGTGAGAGGTGTAACACAGTAACGAGAACACGGGGTGAGAGGTGTAACACAGTAACGAGAACACGGGGTGAGAGGTGTAACACAGTAACGAGAACACGGGGTGAGGGGTGTAACGCAGTAACGAGAACACGGGGTGAGGGGTGTAACACAGTAACGAGAACACGGGGTGAGAGGTGTAACACAGTAACGAGAACACGGGGTGAGGGTTTAAAAAGACAGAGTAAACATTAGGACGTATGTTTACTAGAAGCAAAACTAGTTTAACCACCATGACTACATTCTCCATAATAGACCTCATAATAGACCTCACCATGACTACGTCCTCCATCAAATACCTCACTCCAAAGCGTAAAGACCCTCGCCTCACCCATGGCAAGCGTGTACACTACAGCCTGTAGACATTGTCTCAAGAAAGACGTAAGGGAGGCAGACAGGAGTCTGATCTGTCCGGCTGAATGAACATCGAAGCATCTGTCTCCTTCACAGAAACTCGACGGTACATTTGATAAGTTGAATTGAAGCACAACTCGTCCTCACTGAACCCGAGCTTAGTCGTCGATGTTGCCTGGAAGCCTCACTAGTCGCCGACACCCTTCAACAAAATATTGGGAGAGACACTATTTAAAAAACGTTGGCATACATGATACTCTAACAGGCTAAGCCATACCGTCCTACCTGTCTACGTTTACTTTCCTCACAACACGAAACTCACTTGACCTCATTGGCAACCTGACGCCATCTCTAAAATCTAACTCGCATTCTCATCAGGGCTCTACCTATCTCCCGCACCTCATTTTGAAGCCTGTTCAAATATTCTTAACCTTAGTATGTTTATCCAGCACACAATTTAAGATACTTGCCTACAACATAGATATATTCTGAATCATTTCATTTAGTCAGAGCTCCCAAAAGTTTTGCTTCTTAACAGCTCGTGTATACGGAACACTCAGTGAATCATATTTCGGCTATACCGCTTTTCCCTATAATCGCAGCATGGCCATTATACTCTCCTCTCCTCATCATCTACACTATATACAAGCATCCAAACGTAAGCATCGACATCCACTGCAGATGCTCACCGAATTAGGGATCCCACGAAATTCTGGATATTCATCCGGGAGATCATGAGAACCACAAATACAATATACTTCCATTACATCGCTCACAACAAAAGACATATTTGTGACTAAGCAGAGACCACACAAATATTCAAAGACAACTGGCGAAATATATTTCATCCATATTTCTCAGACACAGCCACTCTCTACACGCAGCACATTGAACACTTGGTCACAGACTAGTTACCTCACCACAGCAGAGCCAATCATCCTCCTGCACACCCTCTCCTCCATTCACTCTCTTAACACGCCATTTACCCAACGCGACGTTAAGACACTTCTCTCCTGTCTTCCCTCCTAAGCCCCTGGAGATTCCGGACTCTCCCACTCCAGTCTCCTAACTTTGTTTCTACTGCTCTCACTGACCTCTTGAACGCCTCTCTTGCTTCCGGCTACTCTCCCCTTCTCATCAAGTCTGCAACATCTTCCATCATCCCCAAGCCGCACAAAGACGTGACCAAACCGAGGAACTACAGGCTATCATCCTGGTAGATATCCTCTGGAAGATCTGCAAGAGATCACTCATCTCCCGACTTCGGACTCTTCTCGAGGCCAGCCACCTCTTAAATGAACGACTGTTTTGGACGCAAGGACAGAAGACCGCCCTCGTTGCTAAGGACGCGAAGAACGCTTTCCATCAGGCTCTACAAGTTTTCGAACTCCTCAACAATACGAGAAAGTTGCGTTGCAACTTCCTTGAAGGCCATACGAGACTCCGCGCAGGAGTCCCTCAAGGCATCACCACGACTAACACCACCACCACCACCACCACAACGTTCGCCACCGCCACCACAACCACTCTACTTAAAGTCACCCTCGTCTCAGACTACGATTGAGTTCACACATCAATTCTAAACGAGCGATGGCAGGTGATGCTCATAGCTGCTTGTGCACACTACAAGGTGCACAAAACCCCACCTCTACTCGGCCGTCATACAGCCCCTAATCACTTATAACTTCTCGTTCTCTCTCTCTCTTTCTCTCTCTCTCTCTCTCTCTCTCTCTCTCTCTCTCTCTCTCTCTCTCTCTCTCTCTCTCTCTCTCTCTCTCTCTCTCTCTCTCTCTCTCTCTCTCTCTCTCTCTCTCTCTCTCTCTCTCTCTCTCTCTCTCCCTCTCTCTCTCTCTCTCTCTCTCTCTCTCTGACTGCCAAGATATGCTCTGAAGATGCAGCTGATTCTGAGCAGAGTTGGGATGGGTGCTGAATGTGAGGTGGCAGGACTTCGCCAGGAGTGAGTCTGTCTATATCAGGACCGTCATCCCGGCTCCCAACATCCTCTAGAACAAGCTCAACTCCAGGCTGGACTACCTACCTAAACAAGGCTGTCAGACTCCCCTCACAACCTCTTCCAATGTATAATCCTGCATCTGCTCCTCTCTCTACCTAGATTACTAAACTAGCCCTTCTTCCTGCCCCCTGTAATAGTGGACCGTTGAAGATATTAGTTTTTATCCTCTACTCTAACCCTGCAGCTATCCCTGCCAACTCTGCCATAGCCTTGCCATAGGTCTCGGCGAGGTGCACTAAGTAACTGTGTAAGTCGTCTGGTGTCCGTCTACTTTGTCGATCTTCATGACAACGCCCGACTGTCATGAACTGCTGAGAGTTAAGTCTGTTGTTACATAACACTTTCTTGCTGGGTCAAGCCCCGGCTCTTTCTCTACCACTTCAACTTTTTCTCTCTTCCATTACTCTTCCACTATCTCCGTTTCCCACTCACTCATCTTGAATCCTTACCTGTCCTAGCCTTTACTCACGAGTCTTTTGTAAACCATCTGTCTGTGTCGGTTACCAAGGTTTATACCAGGGAAAGTGGGGAGGGTGTCTGGGGAACAGATGTGGAGGAAGACGAGGAAGCTAACAGCTATAACTCTGAGTGGAAGACATCACAGCGGATCAGTAATCCTCGTAAGACCAAGTTTACCTCATTTACCTCGCTTACCTTCCCAAAAGAATAAACATTCATTCATTCATTCATTAATGATTTGCCGGTACTTCCTGCCAGGGTCTTCTCCAGATGGCGACCCGGAGAAAAGAACAAACAGAAGTTAGAACGACTGAATTTCCTGCATATCTTTCTGCTCAAATTAAAAATTAATATATATATATATATATATATATATATATATATATATATATATATATATATATATATATATATATATATATATATATATATATATATATATATATATATCTTCAGTGTTAGTGAAGCAGGTAATCAAGGCAGCAGAGGTAATAAATTTTGTTGAAGTTTCAGCCTGACAGTGGAAGGAAAAATTAAAATTCGAGGCAAGGGGTAAA
>NC_091292.1:98501029-98511029 GCF_038502225.1 Cherax quadricarinatus
CCTGACAGGGAGGCAGCAACGAGTCATGGTACGTGAAGAGGTATCACAGTGGGCGCCTGTTACGAGCGGGGTCCCACAGGGGTCAGTTCTAGAACCAGTGCTATTTTTGATATATGTGAACGACATGATGGAAGGAATAGACTCTGAAGTGTCCCTGTTCGCAGATGACGTGAAGTTGATGAGAAGAATTAAATCGGACGAGGATGAGGCAGGACTGCAAAGAGACCTGGACAGGCTGGACATGTGGTCCCGCAACTGGCTTCTCGAATTCAATCCAGCCAAATGCAAAGTCATGAAGATTGGGGAGGGGCAAAGAAGACCGCAGACAGAGTATAGGCTAGGTGGACAAAGACTACAGACCTCGCTCAGGGACAAAGACCTTGGGGTGACCATAACACCGAGCACATCACCGGAGGCACACATCAACCAAATAACCGCTGCAGCATACGGGCGCCTGGCAAACCTGAGAATAGCGTTCCGATACCTTAATAAGGAATCGTTCAAGACACTGTACACTGTGTATGTTAGGCCCATACTGGAGTATGCAGCACCAGTCTGGAACCAACACCTGGTCAAGCACGTCAAGAAGTTAGAGAAAGTACAAAGGTTTGCAACAAGGCTAGTCCCAGAGCTCAAGGGAATGTCGTACGAGGAAAGGTTAAGGGAAATCGGACTGACGACACTGGAGGACAGAAGGGTCAGGGGAGACATGATAACGACATACAAGATACTGCGGGGAATAGACAAGGTGGACAGAGATAGGATGTTCCAGAGAGGGGACACAGGGACAAGGGGTCACAACTGGAAGCTGAAGACTCAGACGAGTCACAGGGATGTTAGGAAGTATTTCTTCAGTCATAGAGTTGTCAGCAAGTGGAATACCCTAGCAAGTGAAGTTGTGGAGGCAGGAACCATACATAGTTTTAAGAAGAGGTATGGCAAAGCTCAGGAAGCAGAGAGAGAGAGGATCCAGTAGCGATCAGTGAAGAGGCGGGGCCAGGAGCTGAGTCTCGACCCCTGCAACCACAATTAGGTGAGTACAATTAGGCGAGTACATACACACACACACCCACACACACACACACACACACACACACACACACACACACATACACACACACACATACACACACACATACACACACACACACACACACACACACACACACACACACACACACATACACACACATACACACACACACACACACATACACACACACACACATACACACACACACACATACACACACACACACACACACACACACATACATACACACACACACACACACACATACACACACACACACAAACACACACACACACACACAGACTCACACACACACACACACACACACACACACACACACACATCTTCTTGGACTGCAAGAAGGCCTTTGACACAGTTCCTCACAAGAGATTAGTGCAGAAGCTAGAGCATCAGGCGCATATAACAGGAAGAGCACTGCAATGGATCAGAGAATACCTGACAGGGAGGCAACAACGAGTCATGGTACGTAATGATGTATCACAGTGGGCACCTGTGACGAGCGGGGTCCCACAGGGGTCGGTCCTAGGACCAGTGCTATTTTTGGTATATGTGAACGACATGACGGAAGGGTTAGACTCAGAAGTGTCCCTGTTTGCAGATGATGTGAAGTTAATAAGGAGAATTAAATCTGATGAGGACCAGGCAGGACTTCAAAGAGACCTGGACAGACTGGACACCTGGTCCAGCAAATGGCTTCTCGAATTTAATCCTGCCAAATGCAAAGTCATGAAGATAGGGGAAGGGCACAGAAGACCACAGACAGAGTATAGGCTAGGTGGCCAAAGACTGCAAACCTCACTCAAGGAGAAAGATCTTGGGGTGAGTATAACACCGAGCATGTCTCCGGAAGCACACATCAATCAGATAACTGCTGCAGCATATGGGCGCCTGGCAAACCTGAGAACAGCATTCCGACACCTTAGTAAGGAATCATTCAAGACACTGTACACCGTGTATGTCAGGCCCATACTGGAGTATGCAGCACCTGTTTGGAACCCGCACTTGATAAAGCACGTCAAGAAACTAGAGAAAGTACAAAGGTTTGCAACAAGGTTAGTTCCAGAGCTAAGGGGAATGTCCTATGAAGAAAGATTAAGGGAAATCGGCCTGACGACTCTGGAGGACAGGAGGGTCAGGGGAGACATGATAACGACATATAAAATACTGCGTGGAATAGACAAGGTGGACAAGGACAGGATGTTCCAGGGAGGGGACACAGAAACAAGAGGCCACAATTGGAAGTTGAAGACACAAATGAGTCAGAGAGATAGTAGGAAGTATTTCTTCAGTCATAGAGTTGTAAGGCAGTGGAATAGCCTAGAGAATGACGTAGTGGAGGCAGGAACCATACACAGTTTTAAGACGAGGTTTGATAAAGCTCATGGAGCGGGGAGAGAGAGGGTCTAGTAGCAACCGGTGAAGAGGCGGGGCCAGGAGCTAGGACTCGACCCCTGCAACCACAAATAGGTGAGTACAAATAGGTGAGTACACACACACACATACACACACACACACACACACATACACACACACACACACACACACACACACACACACACACACACACACACACACACACACACACACACACTTACACACACACACACACATACACACACACACACACACACACACACACACACACACACACACATACACACACACACACATACACACACACATACACACACACACACACACACACACTTACACACACACACACACACACATACACACACACACACACACACACACACACACACATACACACACACACACATACACACACACATACACACACACACACACACACACACACCTAGCCAAGCACGTGAAGAAACTAGAGAAAGTGCAAAGGTTTGCAACAAGACTAGTCCCAGAGCTAAGAGGTATGTCCTACGAGGAGAGGTTAAGGGAAATCAACCTGACGACACTGGAGGACAGGAGAGATAGGGTGGACATGATAACGACATACAAAATACTGAGAGGAATTGACAAGGTGGACAAAGACAGGATGTTCCAGAGATTGGACACAGTAACAAGGGGGCACAGTTGGAAGCTGAAGACACAGATGAATCACAGGGATGTTAGGAAGTATTTCTTCAGCCACAGAGTAGTCAGTAAGTGGAATAGTTTGGGAAGCGATGTAGTGGAGGCAGCATCCATACATAGCTTTAAGCAGAGGTATGATAAAGCTCACGGCTCAGGGAGAGTGACCTAGTAGCGATCAGTGAAGAGGCGGGGCCAGGAGCTCGGACTCGACCCCCGCAACCTCAACTAGGTGAGTACAACTAGGTGAGTACACACACACACACACACACACACACAGTCTCCTATCAGAGGAGACTGTAGCAAATGAAAGAGCTAAGCTTTATGTGGAGGCCCTAACAGACAACAACAGAGCCCAAGGAAAGCCGAGAAGGGAAAATGACAGGCCACTGAGCCCAAGTACATTAGCCAGTGAAACTGATGAAAGGAGAGCTGCAGTGGAGGAAACCAAATTAAATGAGGGGATACACAGGGATATGCAGTGGGAGAATGAAAGGGTGAGGTCAGTCTTTGTGTATGGGCTCCAGGAAGTCGAAGGGGAAACATATGAAGCAAGAAAACAAGGGGAAAAAAAGCAATTGAAAGCATCATGAAAGCAATAGGAGAAGACGATATGACCCAGCTGGAAAATTTTTGGAGAATAGGGGGGTTTGTAAAAAAAAGAACCCGGCCAGTGAGAGTGACCTTCAAGGCAGAAGCGACTCGGACCAGGATCCTGCAGGAGAAAGCACGATTAAGGGACATGACGGCATACAGGAAGGTGTATCTCGACCGCGACAGAACACAAGAAGAAAGGAAGAAACTGAGAGAGATGGTACAAAGGCGAAAGGAGGAAAGAGAGGGGATGGAGAAGACAGACAGGAGATCCCAGACCCAGGAAGAAGATCAAATACAGCCTCCCTCACAACTTTCTATAGAAGCCTCCCAACCAGGTCAACTCCAGTACAACCAAACACTCTAAATCAAAACACCCATGCCACATCCAATGCCCCCACCCACTAGATTACAAACTTCAACCCCACAGCAACAACCCATAGTTCCTTACCAGGTCTCCCACTTCCCCAACCCCAATATACTTCCCAGACCACAGTCTTAGAAAAGAAGTTGAAGGTGTGGTATACAAATGCAGATGGAATAACAAACAAGTATGAGGAGTGGCAAGAAAGAATCAAAGAGACATCTCCAGACATAATAGCACTCACAGAAACAAAACTCACCAGAATAATAACAGATTCAATCTTTCCATCCGGATATCAAATCCTCAGGAAAGACAGAGGGAGGAGAGGGGGAGGAGGAGTTGCACTGCTCATTAAAAACCAGTGGGGTTTTGAGAAAATGGAAGGAATGGATGGCATGGGCGAAAGGGACTACTTAGTAGGAACAATCCAGTCTGAGGGACATAAGGTGACAATTGCAGTAATGTACAACCCACCACAGAACTGCAGGAGGCCAAGAGAAGAATACGATGAGAGCAACAGAGCAATGATCGACACACTAGCCGAGGTGGCCAGGAGAGCACACTTGGGGGGAGAAAAGTTACTAGTTATGGGGGATTTCAATCACAAGGAGATTGACTGGGAAAACCTGGAGCCCCATGGGGGTCCCGAAACATGGAGAGCCAAGATGATGGATGTGGTACTGGAAAACCTCATGCATCAACATGTTAGAGACACTACCAGAGAGAGAGGAGAGGATGAACCAGCAAGATTGGACCTTGTGTTCACCATGAGTAGCTCGGACATTGAGGGTATCATGTATGAAAGGCCCCTAGGAGCTAGTGATCATGTGGTTCTGTGCTTCGAATACATAGTTGAGCTCCAAGTGGAGAGAGTAGCAGGAATAGGCTGGGAAAAACCAAACTACAAAAGGGAGAACTACTCAGGCATGAGGAACTTCCTTCGGGACATTCAGTGGGAGAGGGAACTGACAGGAAAACCAGTACAAGAAATGATGGACTATGTAGCAACAAAATGCAAGGAGGCAGAGGAGAGGTTTGTTCTCAAGAGAAACAGAAATAACGGGAAGAACAGAACGAGTCCTTGGTTCACCCAAAGGTGTAGGGAGGCAAAAACTAGGTGTACTAGAGATTGGAAAAGGTACAGAAGACAGAGAACTCAGGAAAATAAAGAAATCAGCCGAAGAACCAGAAACGAATATACACAGATAAGAAGGGAAGCTCAGAGACAATATGAAAATGACATAGCATCAAAAGTAAAGACTGACCCAAAGCTGTTGTACAGCCACATCAGGAGGAAAACAACAGTCAAGGACCAGGTAATCAGACTGAGGAAGGGTGATGAGGAATTCACAAGAAACGACCGAGAGGTATGTCAGGAGCTCAACACAAGATTTAAAGAGGTATTTACAGTGGAAACCAGTAGGATTCCAAGAAATCAGAACAGGGGGGCACACCACCAAGTTCTGGATGAGGTACATATAACCAAGGAGGAGGTGAAGAAGCTGCTATGTGAACTTGACACCTCAAAGGCGGTGGGACCAGACAACATCTCCCCATGGGTCCTTAAAGAAGGAGCAGAGATATTGTGTGAGCCATTAACAAACATCTTCAACACATCATTTGAAACTGGGCAACTCCCTGAGAAATGGAAAATGGCTAATGTAGTCCCAATTTTTAAAAAGGGAGACAGACATGAGGCACTAAACTACAGACCTGTATCACTAACGTGTATAGTATGCAAGGTCATGGAGAAGATCATCAGGAGGAGAGTTGTGGGGCACCTGGAAAGAAACAAGTGTATAATTGACAACCAGCACGGTTTCAGGGAAGGAAAATCCTGTGTCACAAACCTACTAGAGTTTTATGACAAGGTGACAGAAGTAAGACAAGAGAGAGAGGGGTGGATCGACTGCGCATTTTTGGACTGCAAGAAGGCCTTCGACACAGTTCCTCACAAGAGGTTACTGCAAAAGCTAGAGGACAAGGCACACATAACAGGAAAGGCACTGCAATGGATCAGAGAATATCTGACAGGGAGGCAACAACGAGTCATGGTACGCGACGAGGTGTCAAAGTTGCGCCTGTGACAAGCGGGGTTCCACAGGGGTCAGTCCTAGGACCTGTGCTGTTCTTGGTATACGTGAGCGACATAACGTGAAGTTAATGATGTGAAGTTAATGAGAAGAATCGAATCGGACGAGGATCAGGCAGGACTACAAAGAGACCTGCACAGGCCTGGTCCAGCAACTGGCTCCTTGAATTTAACCCTGCCAAATGCAAAGTCATGAAGATTGGGGAAGGGCGAAGAAGACCGCAGACACAATATAGTTTAGATGGCCAAAGACTGCAAACCTCACTGAAGGAAAAAGATCTGGGGGTGAGTATAACACCGAGCATATCTCCTGAGGCGCACATCAATCAGATAACTGCTGCAGCATACGGGCGCCTGGCAAACCTACGGATAGCGTTCCGATACCTCAGTAAGGATTCGTTTAAGACTCTGTACACCATCTATGTCAGGCCCATACTGGAGTATGCAGCACCAGTTTGGAATCCACACCTAGTCAAGCACGTCAAGAAATTAGAGAAAGTGCAAAGGTTTGCAACAAGACTAGTCCCAGAGCTACGGGGATTGTCCTATGAAGAAAGGTTGAGGGAAATCGGCCTGACGACACTGGAGGCCAGGAGGGTCAGGGGAGACATGATAACGACATATAAAATACTGCACGGAATAGACGAGGTGGACAAAGACGGGATGTTCCAGAGATGGGACACAGACACAAGAGGTCACAATTGGAAGTTGAAGACTCAGATGAATCAAAGGGATGTTAGGAAGTATTTTTTCAGTCATAGAAGCCATGGAATAGCCTAGAAAGTGATGTGGTGGAGGCAGGAACCATACATAGTTTTAAGGCGAGGTATGATAGAGCTCATGGGGCAGGGAGAGAGAGGACCAGTAGCGATCAGTGAAGACGCGGGGCCAGGAGCTGAGTCTCGACCCCTGCAACCACAATTAGGTGAGTACAATTAGGTGAGTATAGACACACACATACACACACACACACACACGCACATACACACACACACACACACATACACACACACACACACACACACACACACACACACACACACACACACTCGCCTCTTTGTAAAGATTAAACCATAATATCAACTTTTTTTCTTTTTCTCATAAAAGCTAAAATTTGAGATGTCAGAAAGCGCCTGGAGCTGCTGTGAAACGTTGAAATATGCGATAAGTTGTCTCTGGTGATCCTACATCTACCAACACTTCACTAATTTTAATAAATATCAAAAGATCGACGCCTGTTGCTGTATTTACTGCCAACCAGAAGAGACCTTCAACGAGCTACATAGTGAACAACTTAACTCTAAAGCGAATCTACTATACTATATATAATTTAGGGAGGTGCCACCTATAGAACTTTAAACTTTAAGATATCTAAATCTAAGATGACCTCTAGCATTGGTTCAGCGTAACTGTTCCTGCCGTTATCTAGCACTCGTGCACCGCCTGCAGATAGTGATGAATTGGCGTGAATATTTTTCTGGTGATATATCCGGTCAGGTGGAGTCCCGGCGGTGAAATACCGAAGGATATATATTAAACTTGATTACATGTTAGCTTTCTAAATGGCTGGTCAATGTATCACCTTTTATGGTGGCTCTGTGTGTGTGTGTGTGTGTGTGTGTGTGTGTGTGTCTGTATGTGTGTGTGTGTGTGTTAAATATTCTTAAATAACAGTAAATTATACTCATAAAACAGTATATTTACATATCATTAAAATATTGTGTACGTAAATAATAATAATAATATACTTTAATATCAGTAAACTATACATACACGTGAGGGAAACATTGTAGGGTATACTTACCGAGTACTGGAGTATACTTACTAACCAGGAAAAGTTTACCTACATATACAACTGTGTATATGTGTCAGATTCTTGATGAGTCTCAAATCCAATGTGTAATTACCTCAGAGGATGATAACTTGACACCTGGGATTAGTACGGCTCAAAAGTGAGCTAGACAGATGAGCAAATACATAACCTTGCATCAGAATTAAAGAGCTCAACTCACACCCAGGAATTAAAACCCTCCCTCCAACCCCTACCCGCCCCCTTTCACCTGCGTTATTTACGTTATATACATTACAAGCTGCTTTTGTAATGTGAGTTTGTACCCACCTATTTGGGTTTACCTTGGATGGAAAGCTCTATGTTTAACTTACAAGGATTCCACTTTAGTAATTTTTTAAAGGTCGTTCTTGGGTTATCGTTGATTCTTTCTTGTTCTCGGGTCGTTCTGGGTCGTTATTGAGTAATTCATGCGTTCTTCAGTCGTTCTAGAAGCGTTTATGAGTTGTATTCAAGTAGTTTCTTAGTTGTTTTTAAGTCGTCTTTGAGTTTTTTAAGTCGTCTTTGACTCGTTTTTTGTTTACAGTGGTCTCCAGGGCACAATAAGTCACCACTTGAGGCACTCTGGCTCCCACACTATGGTGGTAATGAGAGCCAATCAACCGGAGATAATGACCTTTATTATCCTCGCTGGACACCTGTGACTCTAAGTACCTGGTTTCTCTCTCTCTCTCTCTTTCTCTCTGAATATAACAAGAGAGAGAGAGAGAGAGATTTTTGCTGGAGAGTTGTAAGGGGAAATGGCACTTGGCGTGAGGAGGGTGCCTGGCGCTAGTGCTTGAGATTGTAATACGGTGCCTGAGAATGGTACTAGATAGAGATGAAGCAAGAATGAAAAAAACAAATTTGAAACGCACACAAGGACACACACACACACACACACACACACACACACACACACAGAGGAGCTAAGACTCGACCCCTGCAACCACAATTAGGTGAGTACACACACACACACACACACACACATGCACACACCCACACACACACGCGCGCGCGCCATATACACACACAAATAGGAGAGAGATATAAGAAAGAGATAGAGAGAGAGAGAGAGAGAGAGAGAGAGAGAGAGAGAGAGAGAGAGAGAGAGAGAGAGAGAGAGAGAGAGAGGGAGAGAGAGAGAGAGACAGAGAGAGAGAGAGACAGAGAGAGAGAGAGACAAGGTAAAATGCGTTTGTGTTTAGCCTTAGAGGATCGCCAATGGATGCTTCTCAAGGCAGTGATGGAGTTCTTAGAAAGCTGTCTTACTGAGCCTCACCGTACTGTGATTCTATGATAAAATTACTAAACTTCACCCTGTTGGGATAGTTTACTAGTGACACTATATTTTACTGTGATGGGAAGGTCTGAGAGCGACACTCTCCTTCACTGTTGAGTGAGGTAGTCATCACGTTTCTCCAAGCGAAGCAAGATAGTCGTCAAGTTTCTCCAAGCTGAGTGAACCAGATCATCACGTTTCTCCAAGCGAAGCAAGATAGTCGTCAAGTTTCTCCAAGCTGAGTGAACCAGATCATCAAGTTTCTCCAAGCGAAGCAAGAGAGTCGTCAAGTTTCTGCAAAGGACAAGGATTCGTTCCAAGCCATCGTAGGAAATCAGAAAAGCTCAAGAAAAGAGACGAGCTGCTCAACAGAAGCTGACAAGATTGAAGAGGACTGTAGCCCGCACCTCGCGACCAACACAACAGCTAGAGACGTGTGGAACACTGATCCCCCTCAAACTAAAACTCTTTAAAGGGATCAGACCCAAAGCAAAGTTGGCACTAGAAGTTTTATCGTATCTCTCTCAGACCCCACCCAGGGCATACTTTTTATGTTCGTATTGCTAACATTTCCATTCAAACTTTATGGAGAATATAGGTTACAATACCTTGATTAGAACAGGTATTGTATCCCAGAAATTAGGAAGAAGCCGTTTGGGTTCGTCCAGAAGCATTAACAAGTTGCTACTTGAAGACAAAGGTTCTACAATAATTCTTACCATCAGTGTCCGAAGGTG
>NC_091292.1:98516029-98538529 GCF_038502225.1 Cherax quadricarinatus
TGGGTAGAAACTCTACGGGACCATCCAGCCATGTTTGACTACTTCCTGGGTAGAAACTCTGCGGGACCATCCACCCATGTTTGACTACCACCTGGGTATAAAACTCTACGGTATAACCCAGCCATATTTGACTATAAATTGGTTGGAAAACTCGACGGGAGCACCAAGCCATATTTGACTATCACGTAGGTTAAAATGGGTAGAAAACCCAACTGTATCATCCAGTCAAGTTCGACTATCACTTAGAAAACTCTGCGGTATCATCTTGACGTATCTAAGTATCACCTTCACCGATAAACCTTGCAGTGCAGCTGGTTAGGTTTAATTATTACTTACCAGTCCATACAATTCAACCATCTGGGCGAATTCAAGATGAATTTAAAAAGTTCTCTGTAGATTACCATTGATTTCAATGAATCAAGATGGAATATTTAATTTGCTGGAGGGAAAGAGAGAGATAAAAAAAGAGAGAGAGATTTAGTGTGTGAGAGAGAGAGAGGGTAAACTTTGCAAGCCAGAAAAATGAGAAAATTCTTTAAAGTGGAAAATCAGAGGCGAGTGGCTAATGGATGCTCTTAGTGGGAGAAGATGTAGGTTAAGGTGGTAGACTCGTTGACCCAACACTATGTTGCAACACCGGTGTGTTGCTCCGGGTATGTTGCAACACTGCTCTTTTGCTCCAGGTATGTTGCAACACTAGTTTTTTGCTCCAGGTATGTTGCAACACTGGTGTGTTACTCCAGGTATGTTGCAACACTGGTGTGTTACTCCAGGTATGTTGCAATACTGATTTGTTGCTCCAGATATGTTGTAACACAACTACGTTCCTCCATGTATGTTGAAATGCAATTGGTATGTTGAACTCACAACTCCTTATTGTATTCTGCACTCAGAGCTCCTTGTATTCTGCACTCATAGCTTCTGGCTGTATTCTATTCTCAGAGCCTGTACTCTACACTCAAAGCTCGTTTCTGAAATCTGTACTCAAATCGTGTGGCTGTATTGTATATTCAAAACATGTTGTATTGTGTACTCGAATCTTGTTGCTATATTCACTGTTCAGTGCTTGTTTCTGTATTCACTGTTCAGTGCTTGTTTCTGAATTCACTGTTCAGTGCTTGTTTCTGTATTCACTGTTCAGTGCTTGTTTCTGTATTCACTGTTCAGTGCTTGTTTCTGAATTCACTGTTCAGTGCTTGTTTCTGTATTCACTGTTCAGTGCTTGTTTCTGTATTCACTGTTCAGTGCTTGTTGCTGTATTCACTGTTCAGTGCTTGTTGCTGTATTCACTGTTCAGTGCTTGTTGCTGTATCCTGTACTGAGTGGTTCTTTGCTTTAATAGTAAATTTATTATTTAGTATATAATACGAAAAATGCTTGTTACAGTGAATGTTAATGTTACAGTGAATGTTAAAGTTACAGTAAATGTTAATGTTACAGTGAATGTTAATGTTACATTGAATGTTAATGTTACAGTGAATGTTGATGTTACAGTGAATGTTAATGTTACAGTGAATGTTAATGTTACAGTGAATGTTAATGTTACAGTGAATGTTAATGTTACAGTGAATGTTAATGTTACAGTGAATGTTAATGTTACAGTGAATGTTAATGTTACAGTGAATGTTAATGTTACAGTGAATGTTAATGTTACAGTGAATGTTAATGTTAGAGTGAATGTTAATGTTACAATGAATGTTAATGTTACAGTGAATGTTAATGTTACAGTAAATGTGAATGTTACAGTGAATGTTAATGTCACAGTGAATGTTAATGTTACAGTAAATGTGAATGTTACAGTGAATGTTAATGTTACAGTGAATGTTAATATTACAGTGAATGTTAATGTTACAGTGAATGCTAATGTTACAGTGAATGTTAATGTTACAGTGAATGTTAATGTTACAGTGAATGTTAATGTTACAGTGAATGTTAATGTTACATTGAATGTTAATGTTACAGTGAATGTTAATGTTACAGTGAATGTTAATGTTACAGTGAATGTTAATGTTACAGTGAATGTTAATGTTACAGTGAATGTTAATGTTACAGTGAATGTTATTGTTACAGTGAATGTTAATGTTACAGTGAATGTTATTGTTACAGTGATTGTTAATGTTACAGTGAATGTTAATGTTATAGTGAATGTTAATGTTACAGTGAATGTTAATGTTACAGTGATTGTTAATGTTACAGTGAATGTTAATGTTACAGTGAATGTTAATGTTACAGTGAATATTAATGTTACAGTGAATGTTAATGTTACAGTGAACGTTAATGTTACAGTGAATGTTAATGTTACAGTAAATGTGAATGTTAGAGTGAATGTTAATGTTACAGTGAATGTTAATGTTACAATGATTGCTAATGTTACAGTGATTGTTAATGTTACAGTGAATGTTAATGTTACAGTGAATGTTAATGTTACAGTGAATGTTAATGTTAGTGAATGATAATGTTACAGTGAATGTTAATGTTACAGTGAATGTTAATGTTACAGTGAATGTTAATGTTACAGTGAATGTTAATGTTACAGTGAATGTTAATGTTACAGTGAATATTAATGTTTCAGTGAATGTTAATGTTATAGTGAATGTTAATGTTACAGTGAATGTTAATGTTACAGTGAATGTTAATGTTACAGTGAATGTTAATGTTACAGTGAATGTTAATGTTACAGTGAATGTTAATGTTACAGTGAATGTTAATGTTACAGTGAATGTTAATGTTACAGTAAATGTGAATGTTACAGTGAATGTTAATGTCACAGTGAATGTTAATTTACAGTAAATGTGAATGTTACAGTGAATGTTAATGTTACAGTGAATGTTAATGTTACAGTGAATGTTAATGTTACAGTGAATGTTAATGTTACAGTGAATGTTAATGTTACAGTGAATGTTAATGTTACAGTGAATGTTAATGTTACAGTAAATGTTAATGTTACAGTGAATGTTAATGTTACAGTGAATGTTAATGTTACAGTGAATGTTAATGTTACAGTGAATGTTAATGTTACAGTGAATGTTAATGTTACAGTGAATGTTAATGTTACAGTGAATGTTAATGTTACAGTGAATGTTAATGTTACAGTGAATGTTAATGTTACAGTGAATGTTAATGTTACAGTAAATGTTAATGTTACAGTGAATGTTAATGTTACAGTGAATGTTGATGTTACAGTGATTGTTAATGTTACAGTGAATGTTAATGTTACAGTGAATGTTAATGTTACAGTGAATGTTAATGTTACAGTGAATGTTAATGTTACAGTGAATGTTAATGTTACAGTGAATGTTAATGTTACAGTGAATGTTAATGTTACAGTGAATGTTAATGTTACAGTGAATGTTAATGTTACAGTGAATGTTAATGCTGACATCTTGTACTTGAATTATTTTTAGTATTGTTACAGGGTACATTTTTCTTATTATTATTAATATTTATTATTATTATTATTATTATTATTATTATTATTATTATTATTATTATTATTATTATTATTATTATTATTATTATTATTATCACTTCGTGCACTCTCAACCTCACGTCTTCCAGCTCGTGCATTCCTCACTGAGGTGCACATCTCGTGCACTCGTGTCGTTACCTTTCTTGAAGCACTAAGTTGAGCCGAATGACTCTAGATTTCATTATTTTATCCGGCTTGTTTATAATATATTTTTATCCACCGAAATTATTTTGGGGGATATTTTTTTGAGAGACAGAAACAGCGTTTAGATTGATATATTTTTTTCATTGATTATTTTTTTTGAGGATTTTTTTCGGGATTACTGGGAATCTGTTAATGAAGGAAGGTGAGGGGAAGGTGAGGAGGGTGAGGGGAAAGTGGCGAGGGTGAGGGGAAGGTGGCGAGGGTGAGGGGAAGGTGGCGAGGGTGAGGGGAAGGTGAGGAGGGTGAGGGGAAGGTGAGGAGGGTGAGGGGAAGGTGGCGAGGGTGAGGGGAAGGTGAGGAGGGTGAGGGGAAGGTGGCGAGGGTGAGGGGAAAGTGGCGAGGGTGAGGGGAAGGTGGGGAGGGTGAGGGGAAAGTGGCGAGGGTGAGGGGAAGGTGGGGAGGGTGAGGGGAAGGTGGCGAGGGTGAGGGGAAAGTGGCGAGGGTGAGGGGAAAGTGGCGAGGGTGAGGGGAAGGTGGCGAGGGTGAGGGGAAAGTGGCGAGGGTGAGGGGAAGGTGGCGAGGGTGAGGGGAAGGTGGCGAGGGTGAGGGGAAAGTGGCGAGGGTGAGGGGAAAGTGGCGAGGGTGAGGGGAAGGTGGGGAGGGTGAGGGGAAACTGGCGAGGGTGAGGGGAAGGTGGGGAGGGTGAGGGGAAGGTGAGGAGGGTGAGGAGAAGGTGGCGAGGGTGAGACTCTGGGGTGGAGAGTGATGTATAGTAAGAAGCGAGAGTCTAGTCAGCCAAACAGTCAGTCATTCACATGGCCAGTCTGTAAGGCAGTCAGAAAGGCAGTCAATCAGGCAGTCAGCGAGGCAGTCAGCCAGGTAGTCAGCGAGGCAGTCAGCCAGGTAGTCAGCCAGGCAGCCAGCCAGAAAGGTAGTCAGCCAGGCAGCCAGCCAGCCAGGTAGTCAGCCAGGCAGCCAGCCAGCCAGGTAGTCAGCCAGGCAGCCAGCCAGCCAGGTAGTCAGCCAGGCAGCCAGCGAGCTAGGTAGTCAGCCAGGCAGCCAGCCAGGTAGTCAGCCAGGCAGCCAGCGAGCCAGGTAGTCAGCCAGGCAGTCAGTTCAATAGCAGCAAGACAATTCAGTCCACTTTTTTCCCTCCTCCCTTCCCCCTTCTTCCTTCCCTCTCCTCCCTTCCCTCTTCTCCCTTCCCTCTCCTCTCTTCTCTTTCCTCCCTTTCACCTCCTCCCTCATTACGGTATTGCTGGCAGAAATTGTCGTTAGCTTTATGAAGTGTGAAGAAATGAGCAATTCTCTCTCTCTCTCTCTCTCTCTCTCTCTCTCTCTCTCTCTCTCTCTCTCTATCTATCTATCTATCTATCTATCTCTGTTTCTGTCTCTCTCTCTCTGTCTCTTTCTCTCTCTGTCTCTATCAACCTACCTATCTATCTATCTATCTATCTATCTATCTATCTATCTCTGTCTGTCTGTCTGTCTGTCTGTCTGTCTGTCTGTCTCTGTCTCTGTCTCTGTCTGTCTGTCTGTCTCTGTCTCTCTCTCTCTCTCTCTCTCTCTCTCTCTCTCTCTCTCTCTCTCTCTCTCTCTCTCTCTCTCTCTCTCTCTCTCTCTCTCTCTCTCTCTCTCAAGAGAGCTAGCTTTACGAACACTTCAGGAACATTAACAGGGCCTCGTTGTTCTCTGGGATCATACCTATTGTTTGTAGAGTGAATTGTTTGTCAACGCCAGCTGGTGTCGACAAACAATTCGCTCTACAAACAATACACCAGCTGGTGTCGACAAACAATTCGCTCTACAAACAATACACCAGCTGGTGTCGACAAACAATTCACTCTACAAACAATACACCAGCTGGTGTCGACAAACAATTCACTCTACAAACAACACACCAGCTGGTGTCGACAAACAATTCGCTCTACAAACAACACACCAGCTGGTGTCGACAAACAATTCGCTCTACAAACAATACACCAGCTGGTGTCGACAAACAATTCGCTCTACAAACAATACACCAGCTGGTGTCGACAAACAATTCACTCTACAAACAATACACCAGCTGGTGTCGACAAACAATTCACTCTACAAACAACACACCAGCTGGTGTCGACAAACAATTCGCTCTACAAACAACACACCAGCTGGTGTCGACAAACAATTCACTCTACAAACAATACACCAGCTGCTGTTTGCTTAGTAAAGCAAAAAATTTTCAACACGTGTTCAGATTTTGTTTGCTACCAGCACTTGTTTGTAGCATAAATTGTTCAGCTCCTGGGGTTCAGCTCCGGGGGTTCAGCTCCTGGGGTTCAGCTCCAGGGGTACAGCACCTGGGGTTCAGCTCCTGGGGTTTAGCTCCGGGGGTTCAGCTCCTCGGGTTCAGCTGATGGGGTTCAGCTCCTGGGGTTCAGCTCCGGGGTTTCAGCTCCTGGGGTTAAGATCATGGGGTGCAGCTCCTGGGGTTCAGTTCCTGGGGTTCAGTTCCTGGGGTTCAGCTCCGGGGGTTCAGCGCCAGGGGTTCAGTTCCTGGGGTTCAGCTCCAGGGGTTCAGTTCCTGGGGTTCAGCTCCTGGGGTTCAGCTCCTGGGGTTCAGCTCCGGGGGTTGAGTTCATGGGGGTTCAGCTTCTGGGTTTCAGCTCCGGGGGTTCAGTTCCTGGGGTTCAGCTCCTGGGGTTCAGCTCCTGGGGTTCAGTTCCTGGGGTTCAGCTCCTGGGTTCAGCTCCTGGGGTTCAGCTATGGGGGTTCAATTCCTAAGGTTCAGCACCTGGGGTTCAGCTCCTGGGGTTCAGTTCCTGGGGTTCAGCTCCTGGGGTTCAGCTCCGGGAGTTCAGTTCCTGGGGTTCAGTTCCTGGGGTTCAGCTCCTGGGGTTTAGTTCCTGGGGGTTCAGCTGTGGGGGTTCATCCTTCATTATCGCGGTTATTGGGGCTCCAGATCCTCTTTAATGGGATTTGTGTGTGTGTGTGTGTGTGAGTGTGTGTGTGTGTGTGTGTGTGTGTGTGTGTGTGAGTGTGAGTGTGTGTGTGTGTGTGTGTGTGTGTGTGTATGTGTACTCACCTAATTGTGGTTGCAGGGGTCGAGACTCAGCTCCTGGCCCCGCCTCTTCACTGATCGCTACTGGATCCTCTCTCTCTCTGCTTCCTGAGCTTTGTCATACCTCTTCTTAAAACTATGTATGGTTCCTGCCTCCACTACTTCACTTGCTAGGCTATTCCACTTACTGACAACTCTATGACTGAAGAAATACTTCCTAACGTCCCTGTGACTCGTCTGAGTCTTCAGCTTCCAGTTGTGACCCCTTGTCCCTGTGTCCCCTCTCTGGAACATCCTATCTCTGTCCACCTTGTCTATTCCCCGCAGTATCTTGTATGTCGTTATTATGTCTCCCCTGACCCTTCTGTCCTCCAGTGTCGTCAGTCCGATTTCCCTTAACCTTTCCTCGTACGACATTCCCTTGAGCTCTGGGACTAGCCTTGTTGCAAACCTTAGTACTTTCTCTAACTTCTTGACGTGCTTGACCAGGTGTGGGTTCCAGACTGGTGCTGCATACTCCAGTATGGGCCTAACATACACAGTGTACAGTGTCTTGAACGATTCCTTATTAAGGTATCGGAACGCTATTCTCAGGTTTGCCAGGCGCCCGTATGCTGCAGCGGTTATTTGGTTGATGTGTGCCTCCGGCGATGTGCTCGTTGTTATGGTAACCCAAGGTCTTTCTCCCTGAGTGAGGTCTGTAGTCTTTGTCCACCTAGCCTATACTCTGTCTGCGGTCTTCTTTGCCCCTCCCTAATCTTCATGACTTTGCATTTGGCTGGATTGAATTCGAGAAGCCAGTTGCTGGACCACATGTCCAGCCTGTCCAGGTCTCTTTGCAGTCCTGCCTCATCCTCGTCCGATTTAATTCTTCTCATCAACTTCACGTCATCTGCGAACAGGGACACTTCAGATTCTATTCCTTCCATCATGTCGTTCACATATATCAAAAATAGCACTGGTCCTAGAACTGACCCCTGTGGGACCCCCGCTCGTAACAGGCGCCCACTGTGATACCTCTTCACGTACCATGACTCGTTGCTGCCTCCCTGTCAGGTATTCCCTTATCCATTGCAGTGCCCTCCCTTTTACGTGCGCCTGATCCTTAAGCTTCTGCACTAATCTCTTGTGGGGAACTGTGTCAAAGGCCTTCCTGCAGTCTAGGAAAACGCAATCTACCCACCCCTCTCTCTCGTGTTTTACTTCTGTTACCTTGTCATAAAACTCCAGGAGGTTTGTGATACAAGATTTGCCTTTCATGAACCCATGCTGGTTTTCATTTATAATCTTGTTCTTTTCCAGGTGTTCGACCACTCTCCTCCTGATAATCTTCTCCATGACTTTGCACACAATACATGTCAGAGACA
The DNA here is from genome assembly GCF_038502225.1 of Cherax quadricarinatus. Taxonomy (NCBI): domain Eukaryota; kingdom Metazoa; phylum Arthropoda; class Malacostraca; order Decapoda; family Parastacidae; genus Cherax; species Cherax quadricarinatus. The sequence continues at coordinate 98,524,050 of NC_091292.1, forward strand.
CAGGTCTGTAGTTTAGTGCCTCGTTTCTGTTTCCTTTCTTAAATATGGGGACTACATTTGCTGTCTTCCATTTCTCAGGTAGTTGCCCAGTTTCAAGGGATGTGTTGAAGATTGTGGTTAGAGGCACGCACAGCATCTCTGCTCCTTCTCTAAGGACCCATGGGGAGATGTTGTCCGGTCCCATCGCCTTTGAGGTGTCAAGGTCACTTAAGAGCTTCTTCACCTCCTCCTCAGTTGTTCGTATGTCATCCAACACTTGTTGGTATATTCCCTCTTGATGTTCCCTTCTGTGCTTTCTTCCCACAGCCCTTCCTGTCTCTACTGTAAAAACTTCCTTAAATGTGTGTGTGTGTTTGTGTGTGTGTGTGTGTGTGTGTGTGTGTGTGTGTGTGTGTATGTGTGTGTGTGTGTGTGTGTGTGTGTGTGTGTGTGTGTGTGTGTGTGTGTGTGTGTGTGTGTGTATGTGTGAGTGTGTGTGAGTGTGTGTGAGTGTGTGAGTGTGTGTGAGTGTGTGTACTCACCTAGTTGTACTCACCTAGTTGAGGTTGCGGGGGTCGAGTCCGAGCTCCTGGCCCCGCCTCTTCACTGATCGCTACTAGGTCACTCTCCCTGAGCCGTGAGCTTTATCATACCTCTGCTTAAAGCTATGTATGGATCCTGCCTCCACTACATCGCTTCCCAAACTATTCCACTTACTGACTACTCTGTGGCTGAAGAAATACTTCCTAACATCCCTGTGATTCATCTGTGTCTTCAGCTTCCAAATGTGTCCCCTTGTTACTGTGTCCAATCTCTGGAACATCCTGTCTTTGTCCACCTTGTCAATTCCTCTCAGTATTTTGTATGTCGTTATCATGTCCCCCCCTATCTCTCCTGTCCTCCAGTGTCGTCAGGTTGATTTCCCTTAACCTCTCCTCGTAGGACATACCTCTTAGCTCTGGGACTAGTCTTGTTGCAAACCTTTGCACTTTCTCTAGTTTCTTCACGTGCTTGGCTAGGTGTGGGTTCCAAACTGGTGCCGCATACTCCAATATGGGCCTAACGTACACGGTGTACAGGGTCCTGAATGATTCCTTATTAAGATGTCGGAATGCTGTTCTGAGGTTTGCCAGGCGCCCATATGCTGCAGCAGTTATTTGGTTGATGTGCGCTTCAGGAGATGTGCCTGGTGTTAAACTCACCCCAAGATCTTTTTCCTTGAGTGAGGTTTGTAGTCTCTGGCCCCCTAGACTGTACTCCGTCTGCGGTCTTCTTTGCCCTTCCCCAATCTTCATGACTTTGCACTTGGTGGGATTGAACTCCAGGAGCCAATTGCTGGACCAGGTCTGCAGCCTGTCCATATCCCTTTGTAGTTCTGCCTGGTCTTCGATCGAATGAATTCTTCTCATCAACTTCACGTCATCTGCAAACAGGGACACCTCAGAGTCTATTCCTTCCGTCATGTCGTTCACAAATACCAGAAACAGCACTGGTCCTAGGACTGACCCCTGCGGGACCCCGCTGGTCACAGGTGCCCACTCTGACACCTCGCCACGTACCATGACTCGCTGCTGTCTTCCTGACAAGTATTCCCTGATCCATTGTAGTGCCTTCCCTGTTATCCCTGCTTGGTCCTCCAGTTTTTGCACCAATCTCTTGTGTGCAACTGTGTCAAACGCCTTCTTACAGTCCAAGAAAATGCAATCCACCCACCTCTCTCTCTCTTGTCTTACTGCTGTCACCATGTCATAGAACTCCAGTAGGTTTGTGACACAGGATTTCCCGTCCCTGAAACCATGTTGGCTGCTGTTGATGAGATCGTTCCTTTCTAGGTGTTCCACCACTCTTCTCCTGATAATCTTCTCCATGATTTTGCATACTATACATGTCAGTGACACTGGTCTGTAGTTTAATGCTTCATGTCTGTCTCCTTTTTTAAAGATTGGGACTACATTTGCTGTCTTCCATGCCTCAGGTAATCTCCCTGTTTCGATAGATGTATTGAATATTGTTGTTAGGGGTACACATAGCACCTCTGCTCTCTCTCTCAATACCCATGGGGAGACGTTATCTGGCCCCATTGCCTTTGAGGTATCTAGCTCACTCAGAAGCCTCTTCACTTCTTCCTCGGTGGTGTGCACTGTGTCCAGCACTTGGTGGTGTGCCCCACCTCTCCGTCTTTCTGGAGTCCCTTCTGTCTCCTCTGTGAACACTTCTTTGAATCTCTTGTTGAGTTCTTCACAAACTTCACGGTCATTTCTTGTTGACTCTCCTCCTTCCTTCCTTAGCCTGATTACCTGGTCCTTGACTGTTGTTTTCCTCCTGATGTGGCTGTACAACAGTTTTGGGTCAGATTTGGCTTTCGCTGCTATGTCATTTTCATATTGTCTTTGGGCCTCCCTTCTTATCTGTGCATATTCATTTCTGGCTCTACGACTGGTCTCCTTATTCTCCTGGGTCCTTTGCCTTCTATATTTCTTCCATTCCCTATGACACTTGGTTTTTGCCTCCCTGCACCTTTGGGTAAACCATTGGCTCATCCTGGCTTTTTCATTATTCCTGTTACCCTTGGGTACAAACATCTCCTCACCCTCCTTGCATTTTGTTGCTACATATTCCATCATCTCATTAACTGGCTTCCCTGCCAGTTCTCTGTCCCACTGAACCCCGTTCAGGAAGTTCCTCATTCCTGTGTAGTCCCCTTTCTTGTAGTTTGGCTTCATTCGTCCTGGCCTTCCTGCTTCTCCCTCCACTTGTAGCTCTACTGTGTATTCGAAGCTTAAGACCACATGGTCACTGGCCCCAAAGGGTCTTTTATATGTGATTTCCTCAATATCTGCACTACTCAAGGTGAATACTAAGTCCAGCCTTGCTGGTTCATCCTCTCCTCTCTCTCTTGTAGTGTCCCTTACGTATTGGTACATGAAGTTTTCCAGTACAACCTCCATCATCTTAGCCCTCCATGTATCTTGGCCCCCATGCGGGTCCAAGTTCTCCCAATCGATCTCCTTGTGGTTAAAGTCACCCATGATCAGGAGCTTTGCCCTGCATGCATGAGCTCTTCTGGCCACTCTAGCCAGTGTGTCAACCATCGCTCTATTGCTCTCGTCGTACTCTTGCCTTGGCCTCCTGCTGTTCTGTGGTGGGTTATACATCACTGCTATTACCACCTTGGGACCTCCAGAGTGAAGCGTTCCCGCTATGTAATCACTTTCTTCTCCGCTGTCTCCTCTCTCCAGCTCATCAAAATTCCAGCGATTTTTGATCAGCAATGCCACTCCTCCACCCCCCCCTGTTCCCTCTGTCTATTCTCAGGATTTGGTATCCCGTTGGAAAGATGGCATCTGTTGTCATACCTGTAAGCTTGGTTTCTGTGAGAGCTATGATGTCCGGTGATGCCTCTTTGACTTTTTCATGCCACTCCTCCCACTTATTTGTTATTCCATCAGCGTTTGTGTACCATACCTTCAGTTTCCTTTCCAACACTGTGGTTTGGGGGGCCTGTGAGGGTGGGAGACCTGGTAACATACTGTGGGATTCTATAGCTCGGTGTTGGGTGAAGGCTGTGGGTATGGATTGTAGTGTGTGTTGGGATGGTGTGATAGGTTGTATGGTTCTGAGAATAGTTGTGTGTGTGCTTGCCCTTGCTGTTCTGTTCTGCTCTGACTGACCTCTGTTGGTTCCATCCTTGTCTCTTTTCCTAGCTCCTTTCGCTTTTTTGTCCTCTCCCTCAGCTGCTATCGTTCTGATTGTGTTCTGTCTCTGTCTAGGAACACCCTCTTGTACTCTTCCGAGTATTTCAATCGTGGTTTCTCTTGGAAGATCCTGTTCCGCACTGTTTCCGTCCTGAGAATCAGCTTGATTGGTCGGTTTCTCCCCTTCGAGTACCCCCCTATTCTCTGAAAATTTACAATCTCGTCCATCTCTTCACCTATTTCCGTGTTGATTTTCTCAATCTCCTTTCTTTCTTCCTGCTGCCTTTCAGTGTGTGTCCTTTCCTCTCTCCTGAAGCCCATGGATAAACACTGATTTTGCCCTTTCCTCCTCCCATTGCCTCACCCTCAGTGACTCTGGATCCTGCCTGTATGTGGTCAGTCTCTCCCTTGATTTTTCCAGTGGCTCTTGATAGCATGGTTGTGCCTCAGCATTCGACCTATCACCCCCTCCATCTGCAACCAGCTGTTCTTCCCTTTCACTCCTTGGCCCTCCTTGACAGGCTGATATGACCTTAGCATAATTCATAATTCCTGCCTTCCTGTTCTGCCTCGCAGCTTCATATGCTGTGTCTTCTCTGGTCACTGCCCCTGTAACTAGCTTCAGCCTATTTATCTCAACTTCTAGGACCCTTATCTTGGCTACTGCAGTTTCGACTTGTGCCTCCCAATTCTTTGTCTCCTTCTCCAACCTCTTTTCCAATTTCACAGAGAGCTCTTTCTCCATTTTTTCAGAAAGCTCTCCTAATTTTCTCTCCCACTCTTGTTCCATCCTTTTCCACTGCTCCTCCATCCACTCCTCCCTACCAGAACCATTCTCATCTGATCCTTGGTTCCTGCGAGTCCCCATCATTTTTTTTTTTTTTTGTGAGAGAAGAGAGAAGGGAAAGGTAGAAGGAGAGAGAGAGGGGAAGAGTGAGAAGGGAAAGGGGGAGAGTGTGAGAGGGGGAAAGAGAGAGAAGGGAAGGGAAGGAGAGGGGGAGAGTGAGAAGGGAAAAATGGGGAAAGAGATGGAGAGAGAGAGAGAGAGAGAGAGAGAGAGAGAGAGAGAAGGGAAGGTAGAAAGAGAGAGGGGGATAGTGAGAAGGAAAAAGGGGAAGAGAGAGTGAGAGTGAGAGTGAGAGAGAGAGGGGGAGAGAGAGTGAAGGGAAGGGTAGGAGAGGGGGAGAGTGAGAAGGGAAAATTGGAAAGAGAGAGAGCAAGAGAGAGAGAGAGAGAGAGAGAGAGAGAGAGAGAGAGAGAGAGAGAGAGAGAGAGAGAGAGAGAGAGAGAGAGAGAGAGAAAGGGAGAGAGGGAGAGAGGGAGGGAGAGAGAGAGGGAGAGAGGGAGGGAGAGAGAGAGAAGGCAAAGAGAGGGGGAGAGGGGGAGAGAGGGGGAGAAGGGGGAAAGAGGGGGGAGATGGAAGAGCGAGCCAGGAAGCTTACAGCACTTCGCCGTATCTCCCATCTGCTTGACAGTAGGGGTTGCAAGATCCTGTACGAGGCACAAGTACGCTCGCACCTTGAGTATGCACCACTTTCTTGGTTTGCCTGCCCCCCCCCCTCATCTGCGACTGCTTGACAGAGTAAAGAACAGAGCAAGACGTCTCATCTCTCACCTGGACCCATCCTGGATAGATCTGTCATTTCAGCAGAGCCTTCAACATAGGAGGGATGTGGGTGGCCTTACTGTTATGTACAAGGCCAATATTGTCAAAATACCACACTTGAATCCACTTCGAGGACAGTTTGAAACAAGCTTTTATGCCACAAGACGGGCAGAAAGCAGCAGCTTCACTCTGGCTGTACCCTTCTCCAGAACATCACTCCATCTGAGATCATACATACCCTGGATGACTCGAGTATGGAACACATTCGTACAGCATAATGATGTCAACGAGATAACGTCAGTTGATCAAATGAAAATGCTGGCCCACAGATGGCTCCAACTTCATCCTGTTCCCTACTTGTATGCCTCATAACAATAAAAATGCTTTCAAATGAGCTGATGTAGGTAACAGCTCTTAGCTTGCCAATAAAGTTAGGAATCCTTAACCTGTAAATAGCTGTCAATAAAGCTAGGGATCCTTAACCTTGTCAAACCCTGTGAAAAAAAAAAAAAAAAAAAAAAGGGGGAGAGAGAGGCGAGGGGGAGAGAGAGGGGAGGAGGGGAGAGAGACGGGAAAATGGAGAGGGGAGAGATGTTAGAGGGGGGGAGGTGTTAGAGGGAAGAGATGTTACAGGGGAGAGATGGGAGAGGGAAGAGAGAGAGAGAGAGATAGGTAGAGAGTGATAGGTAGAGAGAGAGATATAGGTAAAGAGTGAGATAGGTAGAGAGAGATAGGTCTTTACCTAGGATAGGAAGAGAGGGAGAGAGAAGGAGCGAGGTTCAGATGGTCAGTTCACAGGACGGTGTGAAATCCTGTGTATATGTGTGTTTGCGTGTGTACTACAGCTTACAAGTGCTTGTGCCTGTGTGTGTATATGTGTGTGTGTGTATGTGTGTATGTGTGTGTGTGTGTACTCACCTAGTTGAGGTTGCGGGGGTCGAGTCCGAGCTCCTGGCCCCGCCTCTTCACTGATCGCTACTAGGTCACTCTCCCTGAGCCGTGAGCTTTATCATACCTCTGCTTAAAGCTATGTATGGATCCTGCCTCCACTACATCGCTTCCCAAACTATTCCACTTACTGACTACTCTGTGGCTGAAGAAATACTTCCTACTGTGTCCCCTTGTTACTGTGTCCAATCTCTGGAACATCCTGTCTTTGTCCACCTTGTCAATTCCTCTCAGTATTTTGTATGTCGTTATCATGTCCCCCCTATCTCTCCTGTCCTCCAGTGTCGTCAGGTTGATTTCCCTTAACCTCTCCTCGTAGGACATACCTCTTAGCTCTGGGACTAGTCTTGTTGCAAACCTTTGCACTTTCTCTAGTTTCTTCACGTGCTTGGCTAGGTGTGGGTTCCAAACTGGTGCCGCATACTCCAATATGGGCCTAACATACACGGTGTACAGGGTCCTGAATGATTCCTTATTAAGATGTCGGAATGCTGTTCTGAGGTTTGCTAGGCGCCCATATGCTGCAGCAGTTATTTGGTTGATGTGCGCTTCAGGAGATGTGCCTGGTGTTATACTCACCCCAAGATCTTTTTCCTTGAGTGAGGTTTGTAGTCTCTGGCCCCCTAGACTGTACTCCGTCTGCGGTCTTCTTTGCCCTTCCCCAATCTTCATGACTTTGCACTTGGTGGGATTGAACTCCAGGAGCCAATTGCGTGCCAATTGTGTGTGTGTGTGTGTGTGTGTGTGTGTGTGTGTGTGTGTGTATGTGTGTGTGTGTGTGTGTGTGTGTGTGTGTATGTCTGTGTGTGTGTGTGTGTGTGTGTGTGTGTGTGTGTGTGTGTGTGTGTGTGTGTGTGTGTGTGTGTGTGTGTGTGTGTGTGTGTGTGTGTGTGTGTGTGTGTGTGTGTGTGTGTATGTGTGTGTGTGTGTGTGTGTGTGTGTGTGTGTCATCTCATCTCGTCTACAAACACTTCCCTCACAACCACTAACACTTACTCTCTTCCCGGCCCCTTCAAGAGGCTGGCTTCATGTTCGTCAAGGGCTCTTGATCCCAGAAATTGGAGTTACCCACTCCTTAGATGATACATTAATAATAATAATAATAATATTATTATTATTATTTCTTTTGTTATTATTATAATAATAATAATAATAATAATAATAATAATAATAATAATAATAATAATAATAATAATTATTATTATTATTATTATTATTATTATTATTATTCATAATCTAAGACTTCATTTTATTTTAATATCATGAGAAAGTGAGTGAAAAAATTTAAAGATTCGAAAAGAAAATTAAATTTTCAATTACTGAGGGGATTTGAACATTGGTCTTGATTTGAAGTGAAAAGAATCGAAGCCATAGTACGTTAGGGTTCGATTCTTTATTCAAGTCACTGGAAGAGTCGCTAGAATTGGACTTGCCAAAGCCTCGGGTGATGAATGTTAGAAGTGGTTGTGGTTGATGGCAGTAGTAGTAGTAGTAGTGGTGGTGGTGGTGGTGGTGGTGGTGGTGGTGGTGGTGGTGGTGGTGGTGGTGGTGGTGGTGGTGGTGGTGGTGGTGGTGGTGGTGGTAGTGGTGGTTGTGGTAGTAGTAGTAGTAGTGGTAGCACTATTATCACTATCAGACATCATCACTAGCTGCCACTAGCAGCACCTATTGCACCTAGCACCACCATCAGCACCATCGTCAGCACAAATGTTAGCGCCACTGTCGGCACCACCGTCAACACCATCAGCACCACCTTTAGCACCACCTTTAGCACTACCTTTAGCACCACCTTTAGCACCACCATCAGCACCACCGTCAGCACCACCACTACCACCACCACCACCACCACCACCACCAAGACAGGCGGGTTAAAGGGATAATTTTAACAACCAATTCCAAATTTTACTGCCAATTTTACGAGTGCGGGCGGGTTACTGCTCGACCATAACTCCGCTAAAAGTAGGGTGAATCTGAGCGGAATTTGTTGGAAAGGTCAAAGACCGAAGTAACGGCACCAGACCCGCTGTAAATATGGATGTGGTCTTGGGTTAAGGTGAGGGGAGACGATAGTCTGACATTATCCACAGTATCTTCCTCCCCTCTTGAATTTGAACAAGTGTTGCGAGTCCTTTACACCACAGTGGGGATCCAGACTGCTAACTCTGTTGAAGGAACGAAAAGTTGATAGATCAGCTTTGATGGGGACAACGTTTCGCTCTGTACAGTGCTTTGTCTGAGCTGTTGCTTGATGCAGTTCTATAGAGGGTCAAACGTTGTCTCCCAGACGAAAGTTGTTCTGCGCAAGAGTTCTTAATAACCTCCAATGTGTTATAATTACTCAGGAAAACCAAGTATCTACATGGCTGTCTTAGTTATGTCAACTTGTGCATCACTACTAGACACTGTCTACGTGTGTCACTGCTAGACACTGTCTATTTCTTCTTCCCTGCTAGACACTCTCTACTAGTTCTTCCTTGCTGGATATTCCATCGTCTCCCTCTTGTCTTACCTCACCCTACAATTTCCCACTCAGTCGCATTCAAGACATTCTTCATCGACACCTGTTCCCTCTCTTCTATATTCTAAGTTGCTTCCACCCCTCAGCTCCTTTCTACAGCACATTCCTGTCCACCAGACGCTCGATGCTCAGGACCATCTGACAGCTACCTCAGCCTGACGGGTCGGAGACCTTGACCGCAATCAGCAGACGGAGAATCGAGCCTGCATCACTGAACTGCATGCTTTACCTGGGTTTAGTCTCTCATCAAGTTCAACAGAATCTGGTGTCTGAGATATGCTTGGTGAAAACCTGATCTAGACTCGCAGGTTCGTTTCATATTCTTGAAGTGCCGGCACGTACATATCTCCACTAACAATTATATTTTTCTTCAAATATACCTGATATCTGATGTTCCCTTTAAAAAAAATATATTGCATCCGTCCCGGAAACATTTTTGTCATGTATTTTCAAGAATTTTCTTTTTTTTGCCAAAAAAAAATTAGATATTTCTGATGGACAACGTTAATTTACAGTACAAGCAGCTAATCTCATACATTTTAATAAGCTATTCATACTTAATGAAAAAAAATTAGGGGAAATATTATCATATATAGAAGAACAACAAAAAACTTATTATTAAAATTTTTGGCCTTCAAATCCAGACTCCAGGGGTTTAGAAACGTTTATTTGATAAAACTACTGAAAAAACGACAATATATATATATATATATATATATATATATATATATATATATATATATATATATATATATATATATATATATATATATATATATATATATTAATATATATATATATATATATATATATATATATATATATATATATATATATATATATATATATATATATATATATATATATATATATTATTAGGAAACTAAGCAGTTTAGTTCAAGACAAACGGACCAGCCTTCTTGAGAGCGGAAGTTAAATTTAACCAAAAAAAAGAGGGTAAAGAGCGCACTCCGGCTGTGAGTGAGAGGGGCTGTGTGGAGAGGGGAGGAATGGGGAGAGTAAAATTACGAGGGAGAGGGGTGTCGAGGGGGTATGGGAAGGGGGTAGAGAATTATTGTGGGGGATGGAGGAAGAAGAAGATGGGGGGAGGGTAGAAGCTGGTTTAGCACGCTTGATAAGGAGGTAAATAGAGTCAAGAGGGCAGGGTACGTTAGGGTGGTGAGAGGGCAGGGTACGTTAGGGTGGTGAGAGGGCAGGGTACGTTAGGGTGGTGAGAGGGATAGGTATATTAGAGCTGATGGGAGGAGCCTCAGTGAGGCTTCTAATGGGGTTCCGCAGCCTGGTAAGTACACGAGGTGATGCTGTATTTCTCAGCCTCCTCATCTGCTGCTAATAACTAAAACACAAAGATAACAAAGAGAGAGAGAGAGAGAGAGAGAGAGGACATTGCTGGCGCTTTCGACCGGGTGTGGCACCAGGGCCTCTTAGCAAAACTTCAAGCACTGGGAATTGCAGGCTCTACGCTATGTCTCCTCAGTGATTACCTTCATGGTAGATCTCTAAGTGTAGTCCTCAACGGAACGGAATCAGCAAGGCATACTATTGGGGCAAGCGTTCCACAAGGAAGCGTGCTGGGTCCACTGTTATGGAATGTCTACTTCAACGACCTTCTTCATCTCATCCCAGAATCACATGCATATGCAGACGACTGTACACTGACATTCACTTATCCAAGAGAAGAAATGCCAGCTGCTCTAAGCTACATCAATCACCAGCTGAGAGCTATATCAGCTTGGGGAAATAGATGGCAAGTAACATTTGCACCTGAGAAAACGCAAATGATGATCGTCTCTAGGCACCATGATGGTAATGCTGGTGCAGTAGAAAGGATGAATGGGAGGATGTTGGCACCTGGAGAAGAAGTTGATATCCTTGGGGTGAAATTTGACTCCAAACTAACCATGAAGAACCATGTTGTAAATCTTGCAAACAAGGCAGCCAGGAAGCTTACAGCACTTCGCCGTATCTCGCATCTGCTTGACAGTAGGGGTTGCAAGATCCTGTACGAGGCACAAGTACGCTCACACCTTGAGTATGCTCCACTTTCTTGGTTTGCCTGCCCCCCCTCTCATCTGCGACTGCTTGACAGAGTAGAGAACAGAGCAAGACGTCTCATCCCTCGCCTGGACCCATCCTGGATAGATCTGTCATTTCAGCAGAGCCTTCAACATAGGAGGGATGTGGGTGGCCTTACTGTTATGTACAAGGCCAATATTGTCAAAATACCACACTTGGATCCACTTCGAGGACAGCGTGAAACAAGCTTTTATGCCACAAGACGGGCAGAAAGCAGCAACTTCTCTGGCTGTACCCTTCTCCAGAACGTCACTCCATCTGAGATCATACATACCCAGGATGACTCGAGTATGGAACACATTCGTACAGCATAATGATATCAACGAGATAAAGTCAGTTGATCAAATGAAAATGCTGGCCCACAGATGGCTCCAACTTCATCCTGTTCCGTACTTGCATGTCTCATAACAATAAAAATGCTTTCAAATGAGCTGATGTAGGTAACAGCTCTTAGCTTGCCAATAAAGTTAGGAATCCTTAACCTGTAAATAGCTGTCAATAAAGCTAGGGATCCTTAACCTTGTCAAACCCTGTAAAAAAAAAAAAAAAAAAAAAAAAAAAAAAAAAAAAAAAAAAAGAGAGAACATAAAATGGCTACCAGCATTATCACGTAATCAGAACACCGCCAAGAAGCACAACCTCTCTCTCTCTCTCTCTCTCTCTCTCTCTCTCTCAGCCTCTCTCTCTCACTCTCACTCTCTCTCTCCCTCTCTCTCTCTCTCTCTCTCTCTCTCTCTCTCTCTCTCTCTCTCTCTCTCTCTCTCTCTCTCTCTCTCTCTCTCTCTCTCTCTCTCTCTCTCTCTCTCTCTCTCTCTCTCTCTCTCTCTCTCTCTCTGTCTTTCTCTCTCTCTCTCTCTCTCTCTCTCTCTCTCTCTCTCTCTCTCTCTCTCTCTCTCTCTCTCTCTCTCTCCCTCTCCCTCTCTCTCTCATAACCTTCGCTGACCTGTTCACAAGACCACCATAATTTTGGGACAGACTGCTGCTGTTTAGAGTCACATTTTTGCTAAAAGTGCCCTGGTTAAACAGGTGACGCTAAATATGCAATAATTAGGAGTTGCAAAACCGCACCTACTGAGGATTTTCCCTGAATATATTAACCTGGTGCAGTACCGAGCTCGTTGATAATATTATCTTTACTGGAAACATGCAGTTGACAACGTTAAGTGAATTGTTTTTTGCGTTAATCGTTCGTTAAGTTTGTCACGTCTGTGGTAACTAATACTTGAGGTATGTTCAGGTGTGTCCTGGGTATATATTGATGTGGCTGGGGTATATACAGGTTTGGCTCCGGTTAATACATATGTGATCCACGAATATATAGGTGTAGCAGAGGTGTATACTCATCAATACGGGTATATACAGGTGTGGCTCTGGTATACACATATGTGATCCACGTATATACAGGTATAGCCGAGGTGTATACTCATCAATACGGGTATATACAGGGTATATACTTATATATTCACAATATATTCACTCCTGTATGCGCATACGAGTGATATTCTTCTCCTTGATCTGTATCAGGTATGACCCTAGTGACCTCCTCGTTATCTCTCGTCAATTCCTCGTTACCCCATCTACACCTCTCTGTTTCCCTCCCCCCCCCCGTCGATGCCTCCTCGTTACCACTTCGTTACCCCGTTGTTACCTCTTCGTTACCTGCACGTTACCTCGTTACCTCGTTACCTCGGTGCCTCGCTACTTCCTCGTTGTCTTCTTGCTCCGTCTCCTCGTCGCCTCCTTGTTGCCTATTCTGTACTTCGTTAGCTCCTCGTTACCTCCTCGTCCCAGAATTATCACTAATTGCCCGGCCAATTTGACGAAGATGAGTATGCAAATCAGGAATTATGGAAGCTCTGAAGATTGTGTTTTAAGCTCACTCAAACTTTTTTTTCCGCTTTTTACACTTTTTTTTTTACTTTTTTTTCACTCATCTTCACTTTTTTCACTCTTTTTTTTTTAATTTTTTTCACTTCACTTTTTTCACATTTTTAATTATTTTTAACTTTAGTTCTTTTCCTCACTTTTTCATTTTTTCACTTTTTTCTATTTAATTTAGTCTTCACTTTTTTCATTTCTTTTTTACTTTTTCATTTTTCACTTTTATAATTTTTTTTTACTCTCTCTCACTTTTTTCTTTCATTCACCAGATTTTTAAAAATAGTTTTAATAGTACTAATTATAAAAATAATCATAATAATAATAGTTATAATACAAATAATTATTATCATTAAATAATTATTATTACACTTATATTCATTACGCATTATTATTATTATTATTATTATTATTATTATTATTATTATTATTATTATTATTATTATTATTATTATTATCATTAATATTATTATTTACTTGTCCTTCGTACATAACGTGGATCTCTGTGATTCGTTAAAAATGTGTAATTTGACATTAGATGACGCTGAAATGTTATGCTGTGTGTACCTCTGTGTGTACTCACCTGCTGTGTCTGTGTGTGTGTGTGTACTCACCTAGTTGAGGTTGCAGGGGTCGAGTCCGAGCTCCTGGCCCCGCCTCTTCACTGATCGCTACTAGGTCACTCTTCCTGAGCCGTGAGCTTTATCATACCTCTCCTTAAAGCTATGTATGGATCCTGCCTCCACTACATCACTTCCCAAACTATTCCACTTACTGACTACTCTGTGGCTGAAGAAATACTTCCTAACATCCCTTTGATTCATCTGTGTCTTCAACTTCCAACTGTGTCCCCTTGTTACTGTGTCCAGTCTCTGGAACATCCTGTCTTTGTCCACCTTGTCAATTCCTCTCAGTATTTTGTAAGTCGTTATCAGGTCCCCCCTATCTCTCCTGTCCTCCAGTGTCGTCAGGTTGATTTCCCTTAACCTCTCCTCGTAGGACATACCCCTTAGCTCTGGGACTAGTCTTGTTGCAAACCTTTGCACTTTCTCCAGTTTCCTTACATGTTTGGCTAGGTGTGGGTTCCAAACTTGTGTTGCATACTCCAATATGGGCCTAACATACACGGTGTACAGGGTCCTGAACGATTCCTTAAGATGGCGGAATGCTGTTCCAAGGTTTGCCAGGAGCCAGTATGCTGCAGCAGTTATTTGGTTGATGTGTGCCTCAGGAGATATGCCTGGTGTTATACTCACCCCAAGATCCTTATCCATGAGTGAGGTTTGTAGTCTCTGGCCCCCTAGAGTGTACTCCATCTGCGGTCTTCTTTGGCCTTCCTCAATCCTCATGACTTTGCACTTGGTGGGGGTTGAACTACAGGAGCCAATTGCTGGACCAGGTCTGCAGCCTGCCCAGATCCCTTTGTATTTCTGCCTGGTCTTCGATCGAATGAACTCTTCTCATCAACTTCACGTCATCTGCAAACATTGACACCTCGGAGGTTTATTCCTTCCGTCATGTCGTTCACAAATACCAGAAACAGCACTGGTCCTAGGACTGACCCCTGTGGGACCCCACTGGTCACAGGTGCCCACTCTGACACCTCGTCTCGTACCATTACTCGCTGCTGTCTTCCTGACAAGTATTCCCTGATCCATTGCAGTGCCTTCCCTGTTATTCCTGCTTTGTCCTCCAGTTTTTGCACTAATCTCTTGTGTGGTACTGTGTCCAACGCCTTCTTGCAGTCTAAGAAAATGCA